>NC_064303.1:48612777-48912777 GCF_023373825.1 Bactrocera dorsalis
CAGGCTGCCTACCTCGCAACGTTACGATCGACCACAACACGTGCGGGATCGGATAGATACCGAGAGTTTAAGAGGGAAGTAAGACGCATTTACAGACAGAAGAAGAAAGAGGCCGAAATGCGTGAGTACGAACAGCTTGATAAGCTGGCCGACAGGGGTAATGCTCGAAAATTCTATGAAAAGATGCGGCGGCTTACACAAGGTTTCAAGACCGGAGAATACTCCTGTAGAACCCCCCAAAGGTGATCTAGCCACCGATGCCCAGAGCGTACTTAAATTATGGAGGGAACACTTTTCCAGCCTGCTGAATGGCAGTGAATGCACAACACCAGGAGAAGGCGAACCCGATACCCCAATCGATGACGATGGAGCAGACGTTCCATTGCCCGATCATGAAGAAGTTCGAATAACAATTGCCTGCCTGAAAAACAACAAAGCGGCAGGAGCCGATGGATTGTCGGCCGAGCTATTCAAACACGGCGGCGAAGAACTGATAAGGAGCATGCATCAGCTTCTTTGTAAAATATGGTCGGATGAAAGCATGCCCAGCGATGGGAATTTAAGTGTGCTATGCCCAATCCATAAAAAAGGAGACCCCACAATCTGCGCCAACTACCGTGGGATAAGCCTCCTCAACATCGCATATAAGATTCTGTCGAGCGTATTGTGTGAAAGATTAAAGCCCACCGTCAACAAACTGATTGGACCTTATCAGTGTGGCTTCAGACCTGGTAAATCAACAAATGCGCCAAATCTTGGAAAAGACCCGTGAAAGGAGAATCGACACTCACCACCTATTCGTCGATTTCAAAGCTGCTTTCGTCAGCACGAAAAGGAGCTGCCTTTATGCCGCGATGTCTGAATTTGGTATCCCCGCAAAACTACTACGGTTGTGTAAAGTGACGTTGAGCAGCACCAAAAGCTCCGTCAGGATCGGGAAGGACCTCTCCGAGCCGTTCGATACCAAACGAGGTTTCAGACAAGGCGATTCCCTATCGTGCGACTTTTTCAACCTGCTTCTGGAGAAAATAGTTCGAGCTGCAGAACTCAACAGAGAAGGTACCATCTTCTATAAGAGTGTACAACTGCTGGCGTACGCCGATGATATTGATATCATCGGCCTCAACACCCGCGCCGTTAGTTCTGCTTTCTCCAGACTGGACAACTGTCATCAAACAAACAGTCGTCGCACTCGCGACTTGGCACTCACGTCACTGTTGACAGTCATAACTTTGAAGTTGTAGATAATTTCGTCTATCTTGGAACCAGCGTAAACACCACCAACAATGTCAGCCTAGAAATCCAACGCAGGATAACTCTTGCCAACAGGTGCTACTTCGGACTAAGTAGGCAATTGAGAAGCAAAGTCCTCTCTCGACAAACAAAAACCAAACTCTATAAGTCACTCATAATTCCCGTCCTGCTATATGGTGCAGAGGCTTGGACGATGTCAACAACAGATGAGTCGACGTTGTGAGTTTTCGAGAGAAAAGTTCTGCGAAAGATTTATGGTCCTTTGCGCGTTGGCCACGGCGAATATCGCATTCGATGGAACGATGAGCTGTACGAGATATACGACGACATTGACATAGTTCAGCGAATTAAAAGACAGCGGCTACGCTGGCTAGGGCATGTTGTCCGGATGGATGAAAACACTCCAGCTCTGAAAGTATTCGACGCAGTACCCGCCGCGGGAAGCAGAGGAAGACCTCCACTCCGTTGGAAGGACCAAGTGGAGAAGGACCTGGCTTCGCTTGGAATATCCAACTGGCGCCACGTAGCGAAGAGAAGAAATGAATGGCGCGCTGTTGTTGACTCGGCTATAATCGCATAAGCGGTGTCTACGCCAATTAAGAAGAAGAATTTAATTATTATATATATGAAATTATTGTATATATATATATGTGTATTTAAAATTTGCAAACTTACTTACATATGCTGATTATCCATTTGTGTGTCCATTTTTGTATGCTTATTTTTATTAAAAAAGCTGTTTGACAGCAAAAAGCTTTTTACCTCATGTGGTGACTTTTTTAAGCTTTTTTCTTATGAGGTTTGAGCAAGAATAGCCTCACAAATTATGCCTCACAAGAAACCTCTCAAATATTTCCTCTCAACTCAGTTGAGAGGTTTTTCAGAATAGGGCTGCAAACTATAGGGGTACTCTCTTATTCTGCTTAAATTATTATAGTGGTATTCAGACTGAAGCCTGTTAATTTGGTAATTCGTTAGTTGATACTTCGTTAAAAGGCTTAACTGTGAACATACTTTTTGCTCTACCTTGGTAGTATGGTAAATTTTATTCCGAAACAGCTGATTCAATTTTATTAAAGAGTAAAAATGCCTCAACAAAGTGGAAAATCAAAAATTTCCAGTCATTTAATTGAAAATTATGTGGAGCAGATCAAATTTATTACTGGTAACTACTTTAAATTGATGTACAGAGGAGCAGGAGAACAGTTGATGTGATATTACCGAGTAACGAAACAATTATCAAGCTGCCAGGTGGATAGTTAATTTGTTACTTCTAATAAATTCAATTCTTTTAAATAAAATTCAGTATTTTTTATATTACATTAATATCAAATTTACTTAAGTTAATTGCTAAAATCAAACACGACGGCGAAGAACTGATAAGGAACATGCATCAGTTTCCTTGTAAAATATGGTCGGACGAAAACACGCCTAACGATTGAATTGTAAGTGTGCTCTCCCCAATCCACAAAAAGAGAGACCAACTACCGTGGGATAAGCTCCTCACCTTCGCGTATAAGGTTCTATCGAGCGTATTGTGTGAAAGATTAAAGCCCACCGTCAACAAACTGGTTGTTGTTTTAGCGTTTATCAGACCCCGTTGCAGTGGTGAGGGTTATCAGTGTTGTCGTCGACGTTATCTAACGGAAGGCCCAGGAAACGGGCTGTTTCGACGGAGTCGGAATTTTGACGCCATCAACTGCAATATTTAGTTCAAACCTATACTCCATCGTCCAGTTTGTAAATATGGTCGCTGTGGATTTAGTGGGGGAAAGTGAGAGATTTTGTGCAGTGAGAAAACGAGAAAGGCCGGAGAGGTAGCTGTTCACTTTCGAACACATGCCATCGATTCCATTGCCCGACGTCAATATCGTGCAATCATCTGCGTACGAGGTTATGGAAACCCCCTCTGGTGGCTGCGAGAGTTTCGATATGTGGAAGTTAAATACAGTAACGGGGAGAGGACACAACCCTGCAGGAACCCCCTGTTTAATTCTTCTCAGTTTAGAAGTTTCACCTCGAAATAGTACGGATGATTGACGACCGCTCAGGTAATTCATGGTCCACTTCTTCAGTCCTGTAGGAAGCGTTGTTGTCTCAATGTCCTGGAGTACCGTTGTGTGGTTGACTGTGTCAAAAGCTTTTGACAAGTCCAACGCTACGAGGATCGTTCTCTCACAGGGTGGTTTCTAGTTGAGTACGTGCTGTGGTGATGCTGTGCACTTTTCGGAATCCATGCTGGTCGCTGGCTAGGCTCAGGTGGTGAGTGAAAGTCCGGAGTAGTAAGGCCTCAAGTGTCTTCACTACTGGAGAGAGGAGAGTTATCGGTCGATAAGATTCCCCTTTGTTGGTGGGTTTCCAAGGTTTCAGTAGTGGGACCACTCTTCCGACTTGTCACACATCGGGTATTTGAAGAGTGGTCAGCGACAGGTTGAGGACTTTGGTGAGATATCTTACTCCCGTCGAGACTAGATGCTTTAGCATTAGCATGTTGATGCCATCAGTGCCAATTTGGAAGATTTTGCTTTATTGATGACAACCTGAACCTCCTCATCGGTGAAAGTGAGTGGCGCGCCCTCGTTCGGCATTTTGCGCAGCCGTCGGTAAATTGAACTTCAACTCGGTCGTCATGTCTCTTCGGGTTAGGCAAAGCTTTGACAGGAGGCCAAAGCTTACTGACACCGGTGAAGAGGTTGCAGGACTTCAGGTGCTCAATCCATTTCGTCCACTTATGATGGTTTACCATACGCCGAACCTCCAAATTGAGATCCCTTATTCGGGAATCCCCAGGTGTCGCGCTCATTAGCTAAAACGGCTGTTTCGGCTGGGAAATTGGGGCGGATTTCCGCTATTCTTCCAGCCGGAGTGCTCTCAGTAAATTCTGCGACTCAGTTAGCTTTCTTAAAGTTAACGAAGGTACGGTTAACTACAGAAACGAAATCGGCAAGTTTCTGGATCGAGATAATTATCGACACACACCATTTCTTCGTGGATTTCAAATCTGTTTTCGATAGCATGAAAAGGGGCTGCCTTTATGCCGCGATGTCTGAATATGGTATCCTCGTAAAACTAATGCGGCTATGTAAACTGACTTTGAGCAACACCAAAAGCACCGTCAGGATCGGGAAGGACCTCTCCGAGCCGTTCGATACTAAACGTGGTTTCAGACAAGGCGACTCCCTATCATGCGACTTCTTCAATCTGCTGATGCAGAACTTAATCGAGCAGGTACAATCTTTTATAAGAGTGTACAGCTACTGGCGTTTACCGAAATCCAACGCAGGATAACTCTTGCCAACATGTGCTCCTTCGGACTGAGTAGGCAATTGAAAAGTAAAGTCCTCTCTCCACGAACAAAAGCCAACCTCTATAAGTCGCTCATAATTCCCGTCCTGCTATATGGTGCAGAGGCTTGGACGATGACAACAACGAGTTTTTGAGAGAAAGGTTCTGCGAAAGATTTATGGTCCTTTGCGCATTGGCCACGGCGAATACGCATTCGATGGAACGATGAGCTGTACGAGATAACGACGACATTGACATAGTTTAGCGAATTAAAAGACAGCGGCCGGATGGTCCAGCTCTGAAAGTATTCGACGCAGTACCCGCCGGAGGAAGCAGAGGAAGAGGAAGACCTCCACTCCGTTGGAAGGACCAAGTGGAGAAAGACCTGGTTTCGCTTGGATTATCCAATTGGCGCCACGTAGCGAAAAGAAGAAACGACAGGTGCGCTGTTGTTAAGTCGGTTTTAAGTACGTAAGCGGTGTCTACGTCAATTAAGAAGAAGAATTTAATTATTATATATATGAAATTATTGTATATATATATATGTGTATTTAAAATTTGCAAACTTACTTACATATGCTGATTATCCATTTGTGTGTCCATTTTTGTATGCTTATTTTTATTAAAAAAGCTGTTTGACAGCAAAAAGCTTTTTACCTCATGTGGTGACTTTTTTAAGCTTTTTTCTTATGAGGTTTGAGCAAGAATAGCCTCACAAATTATGCCTCACAAGAAACCTCTCAAATATTTCCTCTCAACTCAGTTGAGAGGTTTTTCAGAATAGGGCTGCAAACTATAGGGGTACTCTCTTATTCTGCTTAAATTATTATAGTGGTATTCAGACTGAAGCCTGTTAATTTGGTAATTCGTTAGTTGATACTTCGTTAAAAGGCTTAACTGTGAACATACTTTTTGCTCTACCTTGGTAGTATGGTAAATTTTATTCCGAAACAGCTGATTCAATTTTATTAAAGAGTAAAAATGCCTCAACAAAGTGGAAAATCAAAAATTTCCAGTCATTTAATTGAAAATTATGTGGAGCAGATCAAATTTATTACTGGTAACTACTTTAAATTGATGTACAGAGGAGCAGGAGAACAGTTGATGTGATATTACCGAGTAACGAAACAATTATCAAGCTGCCAGGTGGATAGTTAATTTGTTACTTCTAATAAATTCAATTCTTTTAAATAAAATTCAGTATTTTTTATATTACATTAATATCAAATTTACTTAAGTTAATTGCTAAAATCAAACACGACGGCGAAGAACTGATATGGAACATGCATCAGTTTCTTTGTAAAATATGGTCGGACGAAAACATGCCTAACGATTGAATTGTAAGTGTGCTCTCCCCAATCCACAAAAAGAGAGACCAACTACCGTGGGATAAGCTCCTCACCTTCGCGTATAAGGTTCTATCGAGCGTATTGTGTGAAAGATTAAAGCCCACCGTCAACAAACTGGTTGTTGTTTTAGCGTTTATCAGTCCCCGTTGCAGTGGTGAGGGTTATCAGTGTTGTCGTCGACGTTATCTAACGGAAGGCCCAGGAAACGGGCTGTTTCGACGGAATCGGAATTTTGACGCCATCAACTGCAATATTTAGTTCAAACCTATACTCCATCGTCCAGTTTGTAAATATGGTCGCTGTGGATTTGGTGGGGGAAAGTGGGAGGTTTTGTGCAGTGAGGAAACGAGAAAGGCCGGAGAGGTAGCTGTTCACTTTCGAACACATGCCTTCGATTCCATTGCCCGACGTCAATATCGTGCAATCATCTGCGTACGAGGTTATGGAAACCCCCTCTGGTGGCTGCGAGAGTTTCGATATGTGGAAGTTAAATACAGTAACGGGGAGAGGACACAACCCTGCAGGAACCCCCTGTTTAATTCTTCTCAGTTTAGAAGTTTCACCTCGAAATAGTACGGATGATTGACGACCGCTCAGGTAATTCATGGTCCACTTCTTCAGTCCTGTAGGAAGCGTTGTTGTCTCAATGTCCTGGAGTACCGTTGTGTGGTTGACTGTGTCAAAAGCTTTTGACAAGTCCAACGCTACGAGGATCGTTCTCTCACAGGGTGGTTTCTAGTTGAGTACGTGCTGTGGTGATGCTGTGCACTTTTCGGAATCCATGCTGGTCGCTGGCTAGGCTCAGGTGGTGAGTGAAAGTCCGGAGTAGTAAGGCCTCAAGTGTCTTCACTACTGGAGAGAGGAGAGTTATCGGTCGATAAGATTCCCCTTTGTTGGTGGGTTTCCAAGGTTTCAGTAGTGGGACCACTCTTCCGACTTGTCACACATCGGGTATTTGAAGAGTGGTCAGCGACAGGTTGAGGACTTTGGTGAGATATCTTACTCCCGTCGAGACTAGATGCTTTAGCATTAGCATGTTGATTCCATCAGTGCCAATTTGGAAGATTTTGCTTTATTGATGACAACCTGAACCTCCTCATCGGTGAAAGTGAGTGGCGCGCCCTCGTTCGGCATTTTGCGCAGCCGTCGGTAAATTGAACTTCAACTCGGTCGTCATGTCTCTTCGGGTTAGGCAAAGCTTTGACAGGAGCCCAAAGCTTACTGACACCGGTGGAGAGGTTTCAGGACTTCAGGTGCTCAATCCATTTCGTCCGCTTATGATGGTTTACCATACGCCGAATCTCCAAATTGAGATCCCTTATTCGGGGATCCCCAGGTGTCGCGCTCATTAGCTAAAACGGCGGATCGCCGCTATTCTTCTAGCCGGAGTGCTCTCAGTAAATTCTGCGACTCAGTTAGCTTTCTTAAAGTTAGCGAAGGTACGGTTAACTACAGAAACAAAATCGGCAAGTTTCTGGATCGAGATAATTATCGACACACACCATTTCTTCGTCGATTTCAAATCTGTTTTCGATAGCATGAAAAGGGGCTGCCTTTATGCCGCGATGTCTGAATTTTGTATCCCCGCAAAACTAATACGGCTATGTGAACTGACTTTGAGCAACACCAAAAGCACCGTCAGGATCGGGAAGGACCTCTCCGAGCCGTTCGATACCAAACGTGGTTTCAGACAAGGCGACTCCCTATCATGCGACTTCTTCAATCTGCTGCTGCAGAACTTAATCGAGCAGGTACAATCTTTTATAAGAGTGTACAGCTACTGGCGTTTACCGAAATCCAACGCAGGATAACTCTTGCCAACATGTGCTCCTTCGGACTGAGTAGGCAATTGAAAAGTAAAGTCCTCTCTCCACGAACAAAAGCCAACCTCTATAAGTCGCTCATAATTCCCGTCCTGCTATATGGTGCAGAGGCTTGGACGATGACAACAACGAGTTTTTGAGAGAAAGGTTCTGCGAAAGATTTATGGGCCTTTGCGCATTGGGCACGGCGAATACGCATTCGATGGAACGATGAGCTGTACGAGATAACGACGACTTTGACATAGTTTAGCGAATTAAAAGACAGCGGCCGGATGGTCCAGCTCTGAAAGTATTCGACGCAGTACCCGCCGGAGGAAGCAGAGGAAGAGGAAGACCTCCACTCCGTTGGAAGGACCAAGTGGAGAAAGACCTGGTTTCGCTTGGAATATTTAATTGGCGCCACGTAGCGAAAAGAAGAAACGACTGCTGCGCTGTTGTTAAGTTGGTTTTAAGTACGTAAGCGGTGTCTACGTCAGTAAAGAAGAAGAATTGCTAAAATTAATTAATACAATATATAGTATGTATACATGATATCTGTCTTGTTATTTTAACATAAATATACATACTATTTCAAGCAGAACACAAAACTGAGGTATATGTAGGTGCAACTTTAAAACAATAGCAATATAAAATTTTTTCATAACTTTTCATAACCCCTTCGATGGGTTGTCCTTCAACATTGATTATGGTTGGAATAGCGCCTCAAAACCTTTATTACAAAGACATCGGTAAAACATATTTTCAATGACATAGGCGATATAGCAAAGTTTCTCGTTCATCATGCATGGTTTCAAAAGCAGAGGTTTAATTAAACATATAACCACGAAGCAGCTGTTGCTGTTAAAACATAGTTCCATAATTTTATTATGCTTCTTTTGTCTAACTTTATTATAATACTAATGTACATATGTACTAAGCGCCACTAACATTAAACAGATATCGGGTGTAAAGGTTTTGTCGTGTGACATCAACGAAAGTAAAATTCGTCTTGATTTCTATCTATAGGTATATTTTAAAGAATTATTCGTAATTAAAATATTTATCAAATAAGAGCTTACCTGTTGAAACGACAAAAATAATCACATAATTGCGTTGTTCTCTGCTTCAGTTATTAATTCCTTTTGTTGAAATATAGTATTGTGTATCCTTTTCTCTTTTAACATAACAATATTTCGAGTGGCATATGGATGATACTGTTTGGACTGTTTGAAGTCGTCCCGGACTGATTGATTAAGTGTTCCATCCCGTGATGTCTTAGTACAGCTTCGTACTGCATCTAGTTTTGTTGTCTTAATTTGTTAGATTGAATTTTAACGTAGAGTGAATGCAATTTGAAAATAGTGTAAATGATTAATATTATTATTATGCAAGTTACAATAATACTTAATATGCTTCGTACAGGATGTTCTTCGAATGGAATAACTAGCTTATGTAATTTTTGTATGTTATTAAATTCGTATTCATTGTCTAATTGGAGTAGTTCTAATATTTTTCATTTCCCTGAGCTTTAATGTATTTCTTTATTTGTTCCTCTTTATTCTTATATATTTTTCCATCGATTGTTGATGTGATGTGATTGAGTCTATGATTTGTATAAGATTAGTTCCTGAAATTATTTGATTGTTTATTACACTCCACTGAGTATTATGTTACCGTGATTTAATTCAATTATCGGTATGTTGTTTTCTTCTATTACATTACAGTGAGCTTCATTATTGCGTATTAAAAATATTATACATTGGTCGGGTTTATTCTTTTTACAAATATATTTACTTAGTTTATTTAACAGTTTTTTACTCTTTGTGGTTTATCATTGCAATATGATATAATATTGTCTAGTTTAAGTTTACCGTGAGAGTATGACATGGATGTTACATCTTATGTTTCACATTTTTCTTGTATTATTGGGTATTTATAAATTACTACAAATGTTTCAGCTACTTTACAAATGACCATTTGGGTGCCCACCTAAGGGAGAATCACACCACTGCATTTAAGTTTTAGGAGTCACTAGCACTCACGACTAATATTTCTAATTAAAAACATTATTTTAGCGGATCGGAAATAAGTGTTAATTTATTTGTAATATAAATTCCGGTTACACCAAATGGAAACTTATTTTAATAGGGAAACAAATGCGGGATCGATATGGAACGAAGCGATGTCGAAACAGTCGATGTGCGCAGTGTGCCGAACGAATTGTGGTAGCGAATCGTCGATGTCGACCCGGCGCAGTGTTTTAGCGAATGTATCCAAAACGAATGTGTATCGGCGATGCGTGTATGGAGAATGCTGACGTGCGATGAGTGTATGTGTTGATGATCGAATTATGAGAGTCGAATTGTGTCCGCTTTCCCTTTTTTTCTATCCCTTTTGATGAGTGGGTTGATGTACAGCTGTAGTGAGATGTGTTGGTGTTCTGTTGTGGTGTCATCAGCTGTGGTAAATTGCGAGGTCGTATTAGGGTGCGCAAGTTTTTTCGGGTAAAATAGGCGGATGCTTAACAGAATAAAACATCCTGGGCCCCCTAGGCGAATATTTTGCCTAGTGTGGTGTACGTACATATATGCGATGGAATGTATATCGGTGTACTGCTAGTAGAGTACCCGAGGGCTCAGAATAAATGCTGAAAATGGCTTTGGTTGTAAACATATGTATGTATTTGTTTTTACGTTCATACGATATGAAACTATATGAAACGCATTTACGAGTTTGCAACTGCTTTTCGCAGTTATTATATAAAGCGGTTATTTCTTTGATAGTTATTATGCTAATCATTTATTACTTGATTTTTCTGTATTATTTGCAATTGTTGCAATATTTTTATGATATTTAATTTACGATCGGCTTATGAAGTATAGTAACTCCACGTCTGGCTCAGATATGGCCAGAATGGGTACTCCTTAGCCTTGGGGTTAGGACTGTGACAATAGAGGAATCTTGCGAGGGAGTGGCCGTGAATAGAGAACGGCTTCGATTCGTGGAGTAGATAATTTTTTATATTTAATTTGAAGCTTTATATAGCTGATCCCACATAGATTCGATAAGAGCGGCCTTTGCTTTTTGTAAATGTAGGTGCATCACTTTATCGCATTGAGAGTATGGTACTCGTTGAACCTTAATTTTGTTGAAGATTTTATTTATTTGAAAATTTACGAAAAAATGTCGATTTTTCGACTGTGTTTATTATTTATTTTTATTTTATGTTTTTATGTACATATGTACTAATTTGGCGATTAGTACGCCGCCACCGCTCTAGGATCTGTACAAATTTTTTTTTTTTCATTATTGGCGAAAGCCATCCTGCCGGGCCGAAAAGTTGTATGTGCTTTTAATATAGGAGGAAGTTTCCCCATATTTCGAAATTTCCTTAATTGTGAATTAAGGTATTGATTTTGTTTTTTCTCAACTTGAGTTGGTGTGGTGGTAACTGGTTCTGCAACTAGTCCACTTTGTGTTTCGCTGTGCATCGTTTGAACTTTTTGTGCCTTTGAGCAACATAGTGTCTCTTGGCAATTTTTATTTTGGCTGTCGGTATTTGCTTTTGTAATTGAACCCGTGGTTCTTTTTGTATATGCGCTCCTTCGAGGTGAAATGGGATCTGTGCTGTAATGAAGCATTGTATGATGTCTTTTATGACAATATGAGCAGTTAAATTTGCTTTTGCAACTTTTAAGATTATGCGTGTGGGACAAGCAGTTTGTAAGGAGTCTTTTTGATCTGACAAAGTTGTCCCTTTCGTTAATGTTTAATTTTTTAAACTTCTCGCAAGTTCTAAGCTTATGCCCTCTTGTGCATAGTTCGCATGACGTATGTTTTCTTTGTTTTGATGTGAACGTTTGTGTTTTGTAAAAGCTTTTGCTTAAATTTTTGTTGCTTCTAGGTTGGGGTCTATTTAAGCCTCTATTTTGGTCGTGTTTAATGTTCTTATTTTTTCATCTAACCTTTCCGCAATTTCATATTGGGTGGTGAGAAAATCTTCCATTTGTTGCCACGTTGGGCACTTTTTTCGTGATGAGAGCGATTGCTCCCATAGAAGTAACGACTTTTCTGGTAATGCGGCGGTGCAAATGTTTACCAGAATTGGGTCCCAGCTGTCTGTGGGAATAGTTTGTGTCGACAGAATCGACAAACAATTAGAAACAGTGGATTGTAGTCTTACAAATTCTTCACTTGTTTCTTTCTTGATTTTAGGCAAGTTTAATAGTGTCGTTACTTGCTTGTCGACCAATATTCGTATTCGTAACGTGCTTTTAGAGCTTCCCAAGCCAAATTGAAATTATCGTCATTAAGAGCGAACTGTTTTACTATTATTCCTGCTTGACCTTTAGTTTTGTATCGGAGGTGATACAGTTTTTGTGCCTTTGATAGTTGTGGATGGTTGATGTAAACGGCTGTGAACATGTCCCGGAAGGACGGCCATTCTTCATAACCTCCGTAAAAGGTTTCTGTATCACATGCAGGCACCTCGAGTTGGATGCCTGAACTTGCCTCTTGATTGTCTATCTGTGGCAGCTCTACTCTACTGTGGGGAGTAGGTGTAATTGCTTTTATTAGCTTTAATTGATCGGAGATCATAGCTTTGGGTTCTTCATACTGGTCTAAGCAGTTTTCGTAAATATCGTAAGCCGATGATTTGAAATTGTGTGTATCTGAATCGTTAGAATCTAGAATGGCGTCATGAGCCGCTTGGAGGCAAGTCCAAAAGTTTTCAAGATTTTGAATTTTGATTTCTAATAACGATTCAGAGTTTTCATGAATCGGCGAAGAGGCAAATCTAGTGCAGTATCTGTAAACTGTCACTTTGTGAAATGAATTTAACAACCTGTTTTGAGCGTGTAGCTCCTGCAGGTGTATTTTGATTATTGTTGTTGTTAACCATTTTTCAAAATAATATTATTTATTTATATTTTAGTAGAAAACGTACTTTTTATGAATTAAAATATTTTATGTCCGCATATTTTGTATTTAGGTACACCCTAATACTTGGACTTATGCGTGCTTATGTTTTATGTTTTGTGCAATTGAGAGCTCGTTGAAGAGATCAATGCGCTATTTACATAGATGCACGAATTGTTTGTGTGCTTATTATGCTTTTCCTTATATTCTTAAGTAATTGAGAGCTCGTTAGAGAGATCAATTCGCTTTTTTGACTAGTATGCAATCCTGCTTGTTTTTGGTTGCCAAAGAACAAGGGGTATTGCCGGATAATGTATTGTTGCATATTCTAGGATATCTATTATTGGTATATTGATTTGTTCCTTTTTCATAATTTCTTCAATTTCATCTGTATTTATTGCGGCTGAGTAAAAGTTTCCATTTTTTGCAAAGTTAATTGTTGTGGTTAAGTCTAATAATTCTTTATGAGTTTCTTCGAGAAGACGTTTTGATTTTATAGTTTACGGATTAAATTTACCTATTAGTTTCTCAAACTTTGAATTTATCGTTCTTTGCTGGTTATTGTTTTCTATAATATTGTTGCGAATTCACTGCTTACTAGTTTACTTTACTAGGTTCGTACCTCCGGATTGACAAATAAAACCAAAAACCGTTTAATTCAATTCAACAACTCTTTATTTCGCAATTTGTCTACACTGTAACAGTTTACTCTTAGCACTGGATCATTACCATGGCGCTGCCACGGTTTATATAGCCACGCGACCCTCGCTGATGCCGACATGTCCTTCTAGAATATTGCGTCTGGCAATTATAAGAAATTAATGCTATAGACAACCAGACTACCCAATGCATTTAATGGTTATACTATAAGTAGACAACCAGACAACCGCGGCGCCAAATGCAGCTATTGTTTAAGTAGACAAACAGACAACCGCGGCGCCAAATGTCTACAATGAGGAATAGCAAGACAAACACACGTAATGCTATTCCATATACATACAGCTATTGTTCATAATAAGGGATGCATATAGCAATACAAATACAACTTAATACTACTTTTGTAACACTGCCCTCCACTAAAGCCTAATCCGATTAGGCACAAATCCTCTTGAACCAAATGGGGCGAGCCTCTCCAAATGTACTACTTTCATTTTACATCGTGCTTTTCTATTTCTTTGTATGCGGTATACCACGTCATTAAGTCGTTTCATCACCATATAGGACCCTTCCCAGGCTGTCTGCAATTTCGGGGACAAGCTTTTCTTTCGAAGTGGATTATACAACCGGGCCAGATCACCTTTTTCAAAACCTTTTGAATTTGCCGCTTGATCAAACCGGTCCTTCATCTTATTGCTCATAAGATGCGTGTGCTGCCTTACCATTAGAGAATTCATTCATTTTTTCCTTTAAGGCAGAGCAATAATCTCCATCATTTCTTACAGCTGCAGGATTCGTTCCAAACTTAAGATCAGCAGGGAGTCACAGATCAGATCCGAAAATAATCTTTGCTGGCGTGTAACCAGTTGTCTCGTGCTTTGCTGAACGATACGCCAGCAGGAACATCTGGATGAACTTGTCCCAATTCCGTTAATCTTTATTAACGGTTTACCGCAGATGTTCTTCGAGCGTTCGGTTGAATCTCTCTACCATCCCATCTGATTGTGGATGTAACGCTGTTGTCCGTGTCGTGTGGATGCCCAATAATGTACAGACTTCTTGGAAAATGGAAGATTCGAAATTCCTGCCTTGATCTGAGTGTAATTCGACGGGCACTCCGAACCTCGTTACCCAGTTTTCTACAAACGTTTCGGCTACTGTCTTCGCTTCTTGGTTTGGTAAAGCATACACTTCTGGCCATTTACTCAAATAGTCCATGACAACCAGTAGATATTTGTTTCCGGCCGTACTGGTTGGGAACGGACCTGCAACATCCATTGCGACTCGTTCAAATGGTGATCCCACGTTGTACTGTTGCAGCCTACCGCGACTTTTGACTTTAGGACCAACCAATCCAGTAGAACCGTTCTTTAATCTTCTCTATAGTTTTTGTAATTCAAGGTGTCCATCCACTAGGTCCATTGTGATACTCTTTCAATACTTTCGGGATCATGGACTTCGGTACTATGATCGGCAGACGAGACTGTTTGCCATCTTCGCTTTCCCAGGTACGATGAAGGTATCCATTAACGAGGTTTATGCTGTTCCATTGGGCTCAATATGCTTTTGCAGTTGGACTCTCGCTACGTATTTGTTCCTTTGTTGGTCGTACCCCATTTTCTTTGGCTAATATCAGCTTTGCAAGATCAGGGTCCTCCAGCTGATTGATTCTGATGCGGTGAGGAGTCCAATCATCTTCAGGTTCTATATTCAGTAATCGCACGTCTATTATACCTTCGTTACCTTCTGATTTGGAGCATTTGCGTTCAGAAGTCTAAGTGTACGGTCAACAATCGAGTGTGCTCCTCAATTTGTGTTAACTTACGTGAATTCCAGGCTGTGAAAGTTTACAGGCAGATTCGCTGGAGATCCTGTTCATCGTTGGCACCTCGCGCACAACAATTTGCTTGGTGCATTGGTGTTTGGAATCCATAAATGTTTGATTGTAAAATCTTAGAATTATAAAACAAAAAAAAAAAAAAAACACTCAATTAATTTTTGCGGAAAAATTCTCCTTCGCATATCAGAAGTGCTTATCAGCTGTTTCTGTCACACGGCAAATCATCTGTCTACGCAGAGTTGTAAGTGGTCAGGATCATTTCTACACCCACAGTCGGTAAAGCAGTTGATAAGGCAGTTCTAACTTAACGTAACCTGAGAACGTTAAACATAAAGAAACACTTACGTGTCTCTTAAAATAAAAAAAAAAATAAAAAAAAAAATAAATAAATAAAAATATTAAAAATATATATAAAAAAAATAATAATAATAATAAATAAATAAATAATAATAATAATAATAATAAAAAAAATTAAATGATTCAATGATCATGAGCCAAAGCGATATCCGTGCCCAGAGACAACGCGAACAAGATGCACGCTGGCTCTCCGTCCAGCGCAACAATGCATACTTTTCGATCAGGTCTCAGAGTGACAGTGAAAGCGCAAAGTCAAACTCATCGTCCATGCTTCAACCCCCTCCAAATTTGAAAGTCCGATCTTGTTCAATGTCAACGATTCCAACGCCAGAGCTCGTTATGGCTGATGTTCTACAAGTTGAGGTCGGTGCATGCTCTGACTCCGGCAACAAAGCGCAAGATAAGAAAACCCAAACTCCTAAAAAAGTGGCTATACAGACCGGTTTGGATCGGTACATTACCATTAAGCGTAAGCTTAGTCCGCAAAACTCAACAAACGCTAAGCAAAAAATAAGCCGAGGAAATGCATCTGAGCCACTAAGCACAAATCGATTTGCGCTTTTAAGTGACACCGTTGACGGTGAGAGTAACAAAACTCCTGAAAGTCTTACAAAAGTCACCAAACCTCCGCCAATATACGTAAGAGAGGAAAACTCTGACGCTCTCGTTAAAATATTTACTGAACTTATCGGCAATAATAACTTTCATATAGTTCCGCTGTCGAAGGGAAACATTCGAGAAATGAAAGTGCAAATATACTCCGAACATAACTTTCGTACATTGTCAAAATACCTAAATGAGAAAAAGATTAAATTCTACACTTATCAACTTAAAAGTGCGAGAGGCCTGCAAGTTGTTATTAAAGGTATTGAGCCAAGTGTAGAACCCATGGAAATTCACGAAGCACTTAAGGATCACGGTTTTAACCCCAAAAACGTTGTAAATATTTTTAATAAAAAGAAAATCCCACAGCCTATGTTCAAAGTTGAGTTAGAACCAGAAAACAAACAACTTGAAAAAAATTGTGTGCACCCCATTTACAAACTACAATATTTGCTACATCGTAGGATCACGGTGGAGGAACCGCATAAAAGAAACGGCCCTGTACAATGCACCAATTGCCAAGAGTATGGTCACACCAGGTCTTACTGCACACTTCGCGCAGTATGTGTAGC
The DNA here is from genome assembly GCF_023373825.1 of Bactrocera dorsalis. NCBI lineage: Eukaryota > Metazoa > Arthropoda > Insecta > Diptera > Tephritidae > Bactrocera > Bactrocera dorsalis. The sequence goes on from NC_064303.1 coordinate 48,629,417, forward strand.
TTGTGGAGAGTTGCATGATTCTGCCACCTGCACGTCAAACAAAAAAGACCCAAATGCAAAAAAGTGTGGAAACTGTGGTGGAAACCACACAGCAAACTACAGAGGATGTCCAGTCTACAAGGAGCTAAAAAATCGGATCAACCAAAGTGTAGTCTCCGAACGCAATCATAATGTACCGAACGTTGTATCCTCCAATATGAATCCGCTGACAGCTCCATCAAAAACCTTCACGGGCGTATCGTTTGCAAACGTCCTAAAATCAGGCCTAGGAAGACCCATAACTACAGCAACAGCGAGTCTTATTGAGCCGCAAGAACAGCAGCCCCACGTTCAATCTGGTAGTCAATCGAATATCGAAGCAATGATAGCGTCACTGCAAAATAGCATGATGAACTTCATAACATTCATGCAGAACACAATGCAAGAACTCATGCGAAATCAAAACACATTGCTGCAACTGCTTGCTAACCAAAGTTCAAAATAATGAGCTCGCTTAAAATTGTTTTATGAAATGCAAATGGTATACCTCGCCATAAACTGGAGCTGACAAAATTTCTCAACGACAAGGAAATAGATATAATGCTTCTTGCAGAAACTCACCTAACCAATAAATACAACTTTAATGTATCGGGATATACCTTCTATTGTACGAATCATCCAGATGGAAAGGCGCATGGTGGAACTGGTATCTTAATCAGAAGTCGCATTAAACACCATTCTTTAACTGGAACTGCTGAAAATTATCTGCAAGCAACATCAATATGCGTGCAGACAAAGCAAGGTGACATTACTTTGTCCGCCGTTTATTGTCCCCCACGTTTCCCGATTACAGAAAAGCAATTTATAGATTTCTTCAGCTCGCTGGGAGAGTGCTTTCTTGCTGCAGGTGATTATAACGCGAAACACCCTCATTGGGGTTCCCGGTTATGTAATCCTAAAGGCAAGCAATTATATAACGCCCTTATATGTAAAAGAAACAAACTGGACTACGTATCTCCTGGAAAGCCTACATACTGGGCGACAGACCCGAATAAGCTGCCAGATTTAATTGACTTCGCAGTAACTAGGAAAATTCCTCACAGCCTTATTACTGCAGAAACAAGAGCAGACCTCTCATCAGACCACTCACCAGTTCTCTTCACTTTGCGGCATCAGTCACACTATAAAGAGCTACCTAATATGCTCACGTCAAAAGCTACAAACTGGTTAAAGTACAAAAAATACATCAGCACACACATACAACTCGAACCAAATTTAGATACACCGGTCGATATTGAAAATACCATCGCAGCATTCGAATCAACCATTATAACAGCCGCCAAAATTTCAACTCCTCAAAAAGGTTACATGCAAAACAAAAAGCATAGCTTAACTAATAGGGAAATTGAAATACTCGTATTACAAAAACGACGCCTACGAAGGGAGTGGCAGGTTCATAGATCACCAGCCTGAAAACAACTGTTGAAAGCGGCCACACATGCACTGACGAGAGCGCTCAGTAATGAGGAACAGCGTGCGCAGTACCAGTATATTCAAAAGCTGTCACCGACTAGTACAAAGCACCCATTGTGGAAAGCACATCAAACTCTAAGTGCGCCAATAGAGTGTGAAATGCCAATACGTGACAATAATGGCAAATGGGCTCGGACTGATGCAGAAAAGTCAGCAACTTTCGCTGCTCATCTAAAAAATGTCTTCCAGCCAAACCCAGAAACTAATGACTTTACATTTCCAACCGTACCCTATTTGATGGAATCTGAGCCAGTGAAATTCGTACCTGAAGAGATATCAAAAATAATTATGGAGAAATTAAATCCAAGAAAAGCTCCTGGGCACGACTTAATTACTCCAAAAATGATTATTGAGCTACCAAATTGTGCTATAATCTGTATCTGTATGTTTTTCAATGCAATCACAAAACAAGCTCACTTTCCTCAACAATGGAAAAAGTCAACTATAGTGATGATACCTAAGCCTGGAAAGGACAAAACGCAGCCATCGTCCTATAGGCCCATCAGCTTGTTATCGTGCATGTCGAAATTATTTGAAAGACTTCTTATGCTCCGCATTAAGCCACATCTTGAAACCCACAACATAATACCATCTCACCAATTTGGCTTCAGGGAAAAGCATGGAACAATCGAGCAAGTACATAGGATCACATCTGAAATTCGAACAGCTTTTGAAAAAGGGGAATATTGTTCTGCAATATTTCTTGATGTCGCGCAGGCTTTTGATCGAGTATGGTTAGATGGTCTTATGTACAAAATAAAAACGCTACTCCCGCAAAACACCCACGAACTGTTTAAGTCCTACCTTTATAATCGAAATTTTGTAGTTCGATGTAACACCACTACATCTGAAGCCCAAACGATTGAAGCTGGTGTACCACAAGGTAGTGTTCTTGGCCCAATGCTATATGTTTTATTCACTTCAGATATCCCAGTAAGCGACCGCTTGACTATGTCTACTTTTGCCGATGACACTGCAATAATCAGCCGCTCCAAGTGCCCAATTCATGCAAATTCGCTGCTAGGAAATCATATCGTAGCTGTGGCCAACTGGCTCGCAAACTGGAGGATAAAGGTTAACGAGCAAAAATGTAAGCACGTTACATTTACCCTAAACGAGAGCAGCTGTTCGCCTTTGACACTGAACAGCGTACAAATACCACAAAGCAATCATGTTACTTACCTAGGGGTCCATCTGGATAGGCGGACGTTCTTTGCACTGGCTTATTAACTCTCGCTCAGCTGGAGTATAAAATCATTATATACAACACTGTTTTAAAACCAATCTGGACCTATGGGTGTGAGCTGTGGGGCAACGCGAGTAGCAGCAACATCGAAATTCTTCGTCGTGCGCAATCAAAAATTCTTCGTACAATCACCGGAGCACCGTGGTATATCCGAAATGAGAACATCCAACGCGACTTAAGAATTCCAGACGTACGAACTGAAATAGAGCAACGAAGCGCGAAGTATGCATTGAAACTTTCGGTTCACCCAAACCAACTAGCAAGATCGCTATTGCGTGTGAACAGGAGCTCAAGACTACGTAGAAACGACTTACCAGCCCAGATGTAATATAATTTAGGCCCAGTTTAAAAAAATAATCACCCATGTAGGGTGTAAATTAAGTGCGTAGTTTAAGATTCGAGAACTTATTGTTAGGCTCTTAAGTAGGGTAGATTCAATAAATAATATTCCAAGGGATGCATATAGCAATACAAATACAACTTAATACTACTTTTGTAACAATATCTTTTAGTGCTGTTTTTATTTCTACTATTGGCATGATCTGGTACTCCTGTGATAAATTTTAATGCTAAACCTAGGAAGTCTATACTTCTGGTTCTTCGTTTTTGTAGCAACTGGCTTTTTAATATTTCTATCATATTGATTAGGATATACTCCGTAGGATCTCTTTGTGTTGCTTCGAGCATTTCTTTAATTTTGTAATAGGGTTGCAGGATTTTTGTAAGGTTTGTTACATGGAACAAATAGTCTTCGTTTTCAAACAGATATGAAGGATCTGTTTCTGTCAGTATATATTTTTTGTCTTTAATGTCCGTTATTACTAGTGCTTGGTTTGTCCCTATCAATATGAATGTTATCATTGTTTTGAACATTTTGTCTAATGTTATCTTTGTGTATAACCTACCCCTTGGTTGTTAAGATTGTGTCCTCACGATTTTCCTTGATTATATATTTAACGTAGCGTTTTGTATATTTTTCGCGACGGCTAGATTTCTCGTAAATTATTTGTCCAGGAACATATGTTTTATTTAATCGTTTTGGAACGAAGTTCCTTACGGCATGATTGGAGAAGATAGGGATTTTGCTGCGGGACCTAACTGAAAAAAAGTGATAGTAAAACCGTAAGAAAAAGACCGTAAGCTCTTCGAGCTCAAAAAGCTATTTATAAGTATCTTTGTTTGAGACCCAGGATCTTAGGCCCCTGTCACAAAGACCCAGAAAGCGTTTTGTTTCCGGTATAGAAAAAATTAATGAAATGATGACGGTTCCCTCTTTATCTCATCTTTATCGACTTCCAATAGTTCAATACACTTCATAATCTGGAATGCATTCGATAAAGAGTGCATTCGATAAAGTCTGATGTGGGTTATCAGCACACATTACTCGTATCAGCTGGTACTGTTTATACTCTTGCAACCAGTTACTACAGAGTACGATTATTATAGTTTTGTTCACCTAACGGTTTTACGTATCACCTAAAACTAAGCGAGATAAATATAGGGTTGTATATATGTATATAAACGATCTGGACGAAGAGGAAAGTTGAATTTCGGTTGACTGTCTGTCTGTCCGAACACAAATCGCCACTAACCGAAAATATATAAAGTTCCATAACAGCGCTCAATTAAGATATGAAGCTGTAAGCACAAGGAATGGCAGTAGCTAAGGGCACCTGTTGGCACAACCTTTTGAAAAAGTGGGCGTGGCCCCGCCGTCTAATAATACATAGCTCATAAACCACTTAAGCTACAACAACCAAATTTGCTGAGCATAAATATTATAAGAACTTCTACCGACCAAAAGTGAATGAAATCAGCGGATAATCCCGCTCATTTCTACTAAAAGCACGGTAAATTAATAACTAAATACGCCAAAGACCACCAGGATGGTATGAGAAAGCTTTATGGGAGCCGGTTTGGAAATTAGACGATGAGTGTGGCACCGCCAACTATTTGTTGTAATCTCATATCTCGGGACCCGACTGACCGATTTCGACAAAATTTAGTACGTGGCATTCTTCTTATATTCTTATGTAACATTGTGAAAATGGACGAAATCGGACAACAACCATGCCTACTTCCCATATAGCACAATTTTAAATTCCACTTGATTCGTTCAGTTTCCAGTACACAAATCAAGTAGCTATGAATATACCTGGATACAACTGTGTACAATTAATATCTTTAGTGTATGCCACCTTATGACCAAGAATTGTTTAAATCCAATCAAAACTGTTCAAGCCCCCAGGAAACCGTATACTTAGACCCCGGTATTTTTAGATTTTGTTATGTATTCTTGTAATGTTAAAATAATAAAAACAATATATTAAAAATATTAATTTACATTTTTTACTTGAAATTTCCGAATCTAGACTTAAATATTCCCTTAACATCGTATTGGACGGAACGGGAGAAATAAGCTGGGGTCAAAGAAGAACTTTCGAAAACCTAGACTATATAGAGACATTATATGTTTAATAACACACACCTTTGCAAAAAGAAACCCATCAATGGGGCAAGAAACTGCAGCGAAAGTAAGCCTCGGCTAAATCAAAGAAATGCGTATAAACACCACCTATACCCAAAACTTCCAAGTCGATTGTAGAGAACTCGGAAATGTGAAATTCTTTTAGTCACTTGGGCAAGTTATAGGCATGCACATTTGGTTTTACCAAACTTGACTATTATTTTGTTCTTTTAGTTATTAATTTGAATTACAATTTTTTTTTATTTTACGTAATTCATTACTAGTATTTATTAAAATACTAAATTTTCTTAATACTTATCTGTACTTAAATAAAAACTAATCAGCAAAATTTTTTTGCAAATTGTATCGATTTTACAATAGCCGAAGGAACTTCGTTCCTACTTGGTGTCCCACGACACCACATTTCTTTTATTTTATTATGATATTTTAACACTGCTTCTTGTTTTATTTCAATTTTATCCTTTATTTCAGGATATTTACTTCGTTCAAAGAAAACTTCTACCGGTTCCTTGTCCGTTACTGAATGTATCGTCCTGTTATATTCTTTTATAGCGTTAAATAATTGCTCTTCCGCAGTTGCGCCTGTGTCAGCTGCTAAAGCTCTAGACATTTCAAGTATTGTACTGTGCAAACGTTCAACTTGAGCGTTCGTTGTTGAATGGTTGTTTGCTATAAGCGTATGCTGTATTTCTAGTCTGTTTAATATGGCTTTCGTGCCTACACCCGAAAAGATTAATTCCTTGTCGGTCATAAGTTTGGTACAGTACGGAAATACTTGTGTTAGCACTTCGTTTATTATGTCATAAAATTGGTATTTAGAGTCTAATTTGCGAAAGTACGCATATTTCGAGTATCTATCTATACTAGAGAGAAATCGTGTGTTGTTTATTTGGAATATGTCCATTTGTAGTGTTGGTGTTTTTCCTATTAAAAGTTTTACTGGTCGTCGTTCATATTTATTTTCGTTACAAACTATGCAGTTTCGTACTGTGTTTTCAGTATCTTTTTCTGTTCAGGCCAAAAACATGTCTGAAGTATTTCTTTTAAATTAATTTTTGCATTTCAGTGTGCTCGTGAGTGCGTAAATTCTACTATATTTATTCTGTCTTGTTCCGCTGTAATGTACTTTAATATGAGTTGCGCGAATACTTTGGGATAATTGACAAATATGTGTTTAATTTGTGGTTGAATTTTGTGCCAAAGTTCTAAATCAGAGTGAAATGCTGTCATAACCTTTGGTTTTAATACAGCTCTGATATTTTTCATTAAAAAGTCATTATCTTTAAAGGTGATAGTATATCTTTCATAGTTAGGAAATATAGTTTTTGTTTCTAGATTATTTTCTGTTCCCGCTATGATGTGTATTTAATTTTAAATGAGTTAAAAGGTGAATTTACTTGCCTAATATTCCTATGTGCAGAGGTTTCTACTGAATGTTGGGATTCATTTGAACTGATGTTTATTTGTCGAGATAAGGCGTCGGCTACTACATTTTCGTGTCCTGGGTTATATTTCAGTGTTGCACCATATTCTTCTATTAAGTTTTTCCATCGTTTTAATTTGGTATTCGAGTTTCTTTCCGATATAGAAAAAATTAAGGACTGATGGTCTGTATAGATGGTTAAATTTGCTATGCCGTAAAGGTAGTTTCTTAATTTCTGTAGAGACCATACTATTGCTAGAATTTTTTTTTCGTTTGTTGTTGTTGAATTTTGTTCTGTTTGACTTAATGTTCGTGATATAAATGCAAAAGGATTTTTTCCTTGACTTAGTACTGCACCTATGGCATAATTACTGGCATCGGTGGTTAAGTCGAATCCTTTATTGAAATCTGGTGCATACAATTCTACCTGTTCTTTAAGACAGTTTTTTAATACTTCTATAGCCTTTAGGGGTTTTTCATCTAATGTTATTTTTACATTGGAGCTTTTATTTTTTGATATATTTCCATTTTCTCCACGTAGGTAAATGGTTAGAGGTTTGCATATTTGTTCAAAATTTTTCACGAATTTTCTATAGTACGAGGCTAACCCTAAAAAGGATCTAAGTTCTTTTAAATTTGTTGGTGTCCTATATCTGTCTATGACTTCTATTTTTTTAGGATCTACCGCAATTCTTCCATTTTTTATTATATGACCTAAGAATTCTGTTTGTTGTTGAAAAAATTGGATTTTTCTTCCGAAATTTTCATATTTGCTTTATGGAGTGTGTGTATAATATTGGTGTTATCTCTCATATGTTCCTCTGGTGAGCTGGAATATATCAGGACATCGACAATATACACATATGCACATTTCCCGATGAAAATCCTAAGTATATCGTCAACACATCTTTGAAAGGTGGAGGGTGCGTTTTCCAACCCGAATGGTAGTCTAAGGAATTCGTACTTAGCTCCATTTACTGAGAAGGCTGTTTTTTCGCGGTCCTCTTTTTTAATCATGATTTGATGGAATCCTGATTCTAAGTCAAGTGTTGCAAAATAACTTGCTTTCCCTAAATTCTGTAGTGTCATTGTGATATCTGGGATGGGGTACCTATCTGCGTTTGTTTGTTTGTTTAACTTTTGGAAGTATAGGACCATTCTTCGCTTAGGTTTACCTTCCTCATTGTTTCCCTTTTTTGTTTTTCAATTTCTTTCTTTACGAAGTCGTGGTCTGAATACGGGTATAGGTATTGTCTAACCCACACAGGATCTTTTGATTCTGTTCTAATTTGCGCTTCAATAGTTGTGGTGAAAGCTAAGTTCTTTCCAAAGTAATTGTTTTTCATTAATTCCTTAATTTCATTTTCGTACGTTTTATTCCCTATCCCCTAATATAATGTCAAAATCTTTTAATTTATCTATGTCTAGTAATTCAATTTCATGCCCTAATAAATTTATCTTTCTCTTGTGAGTAATCATGGAATATCCATGTAGTGTATTTGTTTTCATTGTTTTGTTTAATAATATCTTCTTTGCATAAGGATAATCACTTCTAATATAACTACTTGTGGCACCAGTATCTATTAATATATGCACGGACTTACCATTTGGTGCGATTCTTCGTAATGTTGGAAGACCGTGCTGCTTTATAAAAAATGAGTCTGCTCTTGTTCTTCTTCATTGCTAGCTGACTCGTTGTATAGTGAATGTACTTCTTCGATGTCTTCGTTGCCGTTCATTTGATTTACTCTCTCTTTCTTTCCATGATGTTCAGAGTATGAATCACGTGCTCGCTTCATGAATGTAAACACATGCGTTGCCTGTTGAATATGCCAGGTCGCTGTTGCTGTGTTATTCTTTGTTGATTTGCTTGTTGCTGGGCGTTGGCTGGTTGAACCGGTTGTTGATGATGACGTGTGTGTCTGCGGAATTGAGCTGATGATGGGTCGATTTCTATTTGTTCGACTCGTTGTTGTGCTGGTTGATGCGTGTTGAATGGGTTGTACTTTGGTACAGTTGTGTTCATTCGTGGCTTCGGTGATATTTCGACATCCTTGATAATAAAGAGCGTTTTTCGTAGTTAAGCTCCTGAGTCCTGTAATGAATGTGCGGACTGCTTTTGATTGTACCTCCTTGCTTAGAGCTTGGGCAACGTATTCGTTTTTATGTGTCATTTCGATTTTTGATAAGACTATATTAAGTGATTGATTTAGTCTATCATAGTACACATGTAACGATTGATTTTCTTGTCTGATCTTCATCATTTCTTCTTCTAAGACATAGAGTGGCCTTTGATCGGCGTAAGAGTCGTCCAATCTTTCTATGATGGCATCAAAGTTTTGCTTTGTATTGTTGTTGATTAAAATTTGTGCTGCTCTTCTGGTGATTTTGCTTCTAACCATTATTAAAGCTCCAGCGAAAATATCTTTCGCTCTCTTATCCAAAATTTTAAATGGGTAAGTAATAAGCGAGTCAGAGAAAATCATTCGCTCCTCATTAAATTATACATTCTGCCAAGAAGTATCCGGAATTTATAACTAAAACGAAAATTTTTTAATCATCATCCAAATTTATTTTATCGCCTTCAAAGTAACATCAATTTGAAGTGATGCACATGTGCCATCAAATCTCCCAATCTTTAAAACATTTTGTTATAGGCACTTTCCGGAATGGCCTTCAACTCTCGCATCGAATTTGTTTTGATGTCTTCAATTGAGTCGAAGCGTGTTCCCCGAAGTGGATATTTCAGTGTGATGAAAGGTAAAAGTCACATAGAGGTAAATCAGGAAGATTCGGTTCTTGTTCAATAGGGTTGGTCGATTCCGGACTTTTTTCGATTCGGGATTTCTAATAGTGCGGAAAAGTTGCCTTAGTACTTCCTGATTCCAATAAAACTTTTTGTTTTGAGATCGGATTGCATCTTCAACCCCAACTCCGACCTTGAAATTTCGGAAATTCGCCTAAAATCGTGAAATTGTCTACCTAGAGCCTGAAATACGCATCTCATGGCAAAATGTGTAAAACAAAAGTTATTTGTCACGTCATTTGCTACCGAAATGGTATACGTGAACATGGCCGTAGGAGGAACCGTTCCCGAGATACGAGCGAAAAAGGGGCGCGCCACACGCAAGGTGAAAATTGTTGCAGCTCTCAGCTAACCTGTATTGGTCACCCAGAACCCACCGCGTGGAGGTGGCTGCTCTTCGGGTTCCTCCCAAGCCCAACCCAACCAACCAACCATATGTCAGGCTTGTTTTAGTCTGAATCTATGTCAAATTTATTGATAAAATCAGATTTTGTACTAAACTTTGGCACTTGTTGCCTAGATTTCAGTGTAGAGCGCATAAAACGATCACGAGATTGGGGGCCAATAACTTTAGAAGATGCCTCTGTCACCAGTTTGACGGTTCTCTCGACTGCCACGGTGTGAGAGGGGAATTCATTAAATTTCCATACCTCTGCAGTGTCTCCCGACAGCCCTTTTATGAGTTCTTCGGTAGAAACTGAACAAAGAACTGGTGGAACAGTCAAGGTAATAGTCTTCTAGTTAATCATATCGTAATAATTATTAGCTTTGAAATTCAGCTTTGGCACTTTATTACATCTAACCCTTCCATTTACAGTGTCGACTCTGCATCTCTGGCTGCCAGAAGACGGTCAAGGGCCAACTTTCTGACTTGTATCCGTTCGTCAGTCATCATACTAAGGAGAATGTTTTCTGGAAGAGCAAAGAAAGCATTCTGTTGAATGGATGAATCGACAACCTTGCGCAGTTTAGCAGGTAAGTATCTCGACCTTTGAATTGCAGCATAGAGCCGTCTTTGATTGAACTGTTGAATCTTATTGAGAACCACAAAGGTGAGTAAACTTTAAGTATGTACTTGACCAAAATCTTTATTTCCTTTGTTGGTTTGTCAGTAGAAATGTATAATCTCAGAATTCTATTTGCACAGGTGAGCCAGCGAGATTTGCACATGTTACCTGGATGCATAGACGCTAAATCTGAGGAACATTGACCGGAAATAACAGCTTCTGATATTTTATAGAGATAAGCTTGGTCTGTGCTAAGTTGGGTCGGATTAATAACCTCAGAAGGTAATTGGCAGGATGGAAAACTTTCAAATTTGACAACAGGCAACTTCTCACAATCAGGGAGCAGTTTACCTATGTCGTCAGAGAATGTATTTGGACTTTTTGAGACACCATCTATGTGTTCGAAAAGAGCACGAAATGGAAGTTCGTTGAAATATAGAAGACAAATAACCCACTGTAATGGCCTACCTATTCTTTCTTCTAGTTTCCGAATGATTCCACCTTTCCAACCTGTGTTCGTGTTGGTGCCATCAGCACCGACAACTTCTAGATGTTCCACATCAACTGAATTGTCTTGTAAATGCTGCCATATAGCTTGCGTCTCATCCTCAGCTCACCCGAAGGAGAGGTGACGTGGCCAAAGTAATGACAACCAGGTTCCGCTATAAGAGAAATATGTTCATCTTTGACAGTGTCGCGGTAGTACTTTTCACCTTCGCTGACTTGTGTAAGTAAGTAAGTATTGTCTTTGCGGCCGTCAAAATACAGCTCATATACAGAGTCAATACTTTCGGTGTTTTGGAGCTTAACTCCAACACTTTTTTTTGCCCGACTAATCTTGCTTTTGTCAGTGACAAAGCTAGCTTGATCCTCTGTTATCAAACCTTCTTTTTTGGCATCCAGAAAAGCGGATGAAACAATCAAGGCCGCTGCTCTATCACTTAATCCAAATCTTTGGGCAGCTAAAGCAGTGTGTTCTAATACTAGTGTGTTTTGTTTGGTTTTAGAGGATGGAAGAGAAAATTCATCATCAGAATCGTTTTTGGAAGAATCCATGTGCGACGCACCTACATTGTTGTCGTCTGTATGACAGTCTGGCTGATCTGAATGGTCACGTTATCTAGCTGATACTTTTCTGGTAAGTGTTGATGTTGAATGACGTTTTGAAAGCTTTTCTTTACGTTCATTTTTCTTTGTAATCATTTTTATTTCAGGTAGATCAACACTTCCAATGCGACCAATTCTTCTAGTTCTCTGGTCCAAAAGAAATGGTTGTTCATTGATAGGAACTTTCCTTTCCTTTGGACAAGTGCAAGAAGAAAAATAAATGCATTTACAAGCAGCGATGTCAAATAATTTTCCGGCAGAAGAGACAAAGTCGTCTTTTTTAGAGCTCAAACCTATTGGGTTCCTTAAAAACATTTGTTTAAGAGTCAGAAATTTCGTATGGTATGTGGTGAGCATTTGTACAACTCTGGTGTGTGAAACTATCGGAATAGATGACTTTTTGAAAGTATTTTCAACCTTTTTTGCAACTATTTCTGTAACCTCTTAACTCCTAGGTTCATAAATGTCGCCTCGGAGTCGCCATATACGAAATCTCTTAAACTGATAACACAAAAGCACATCCTGGTAAGTAGGTAACTGGGACTCAGAGAGATTGTACGGATATATGCCAAACACAGGACATTGCTGTCTAAATTTAAATTTAGATACAGACATTTTGAGTTCTGTGTTCTGTTGAGAGAATATAAGTGATAGCACTCGGCGAAATCAACGACAAGAGTGAAGGAACTCGATGAAAAAATATTTATGTGGAGACCAGTCCGAACGTCTCGTATGGCGCAGGCAAATGAATGTAAGTGATAGAACTCGGCGAAATCACCGACAAGAGTGAAGGAACTCGATGAACAAATATTTGTGTGATAGCGCAATGAATGTGAGTGATAGCACTCGGCGAAATAAACGTCAAGAAGTGTGGCCGCAAGCCGATTTTCACCTTGCGCTGTGGCGCACCGCATTTTCGCTCGTATCTCGGGAACGATTCGTCCTACGGTCATGATCACATATACCATTTCGGTAGCAAATAATGGACAAATAACTTTTTACTTGTATACATTTTGCCATGAGATGCGTATTTCAGGCGCTAGGTAGACAATTTCACGATTTTAGGCGAATTTCCGGAATTTCAAGGCCGGGGTTGGGGTTGAAGATGCAATCCGATCTCAAAACAAAAAGTTGCATTGGAATCAGGAAGTACTAAGGCAACTTTTCCGCACTATTAGAATTCCCGAATCGAAAAAAGTCCGGAATCGACATACCCTATTGTTCAATGATTTTTTTTGAGTGTTTGGTCAAAATTTAAGACAAATACGTTAAAAAATTTTGTAAAATTCGACAAAGACTACTGAGGTCAACTGACAGAAACAGCTGCTGTAAACATACTGGTTGACAGATCGCGCTAATTTTTGTGATCATAATTAAGGACAGTTATATCAACCCAAAAAAAAAATTTCACTGTCTTCCATATAAGCGGCAGATAAAAGGAGGAAATGAAGAATTCCCGATACTTTCTTGACAGAATATATCAATGCTTCAATGCTGACAATTTTTTTTCGCATATTTAAGCTCACATTTACTATTATGACTGATCCAAATGACAATTGAAATTAAAAATGTATTTTTCTTGTTCACTTTAAATCAATTATAATGGTTTATATAAAATTATATCAATGGTTACGACACCGGGTTTTAAGTGATAGAAGGATTTCTCCACTAAGAAAGAATCATAACACTGTTGCGCATACATCAAAGGACATGTTAGCGTAGGAGTGCACCACATATGTTAGAATAAGGCTTGGTGAATCGAAAACAGCTCTGGTTACGAATTCGATTTCCAAATTTTGGCGCAGTGCTCACATCACTTTAATTTTTAGGTCTTTTTCATGTAATAAGCAGGTAAATTTCGCCTATTCTATTCACTTGTTTTGTCATTATACTGGATCTTTGATTTTCTAAAATCTTTATATTAGGTATATGAGAGTTCAGGGAATTATTGACCCGATTCAACTCATTTTGAAACACAGAGTAACTATTGTCAGGAACGGATTCTCTGTGCATTTCCATTACAGGTCTCACACATTGACCAATATTTTCGGTCAGAAGTCAACTATAGATATGGGGTCCACATATTTCGTATCTAGGGGCTTGAACAATTTCTGTACGATTTGGAAACTTTTGGTGATAAGGTGGTGGCTAAGGAATTATTCCTCTTCTTAATTTTAAATACCGCTTACGCGTTATTGTCGAGCTTACAAAAGCGCGCCAGTCGTTTCTTCTTTTCGCAATTTGGCGCCAATTCGAAATACCAAGTGCTGTCATGCCCTTCTCCACCTGATCTCGCCAACGGAATGGAGGTCTGCATTGAACACTTTCAGAGCGGGAGTGTTTTCGTCCATTCGGACGACATGACCTAGCTAGCGTAGCCGCTATCTTTAATTCGCTGAACTTTGTCAATGTCGTCGTATATCTCATACAGCTCATCGTTCCTTCGAATGCGATATTCACCATTGCCAATGCGCAAAGGGCCATAAAAATTTCTCAGAAACGCGCGTAACGTCGACTCATCAGATGTTGTCTTCGTCCATGCCTCTGCACTATATAGCAGGACGGGAATAATGGGAAACTTATAGTTTTGTTTTTGTTCGTCCAGAGACGAAATTATCTACGACTTTAAAGTTATGACTGTCAACATTGACGCGAATTACAGGAGATATTTCGTCTTGTCCTCGTTCACAGCCAGACCCATATGATTCGCTTATTTTTTCATTCTGGCAAAAGCAGAACTAACGCACGGTTGTCAAGGCCAATGGCATCAATGTCATCAGCGTACCCCAGAAGCTGTACACTCTTATACAAGATTGTACCTACTCTATTTCGCTCTGCAGCACGCATTATTTTCTCCAGTAATAGATTGATGAACTTACATGAAAATAGTCTCCTTGTCTGAAACTTCGTTTGGTATCGAACGGGTCAGAGCAATCTTTCCCATTCCTGACGGAGTTTTTGATGTTAGGCAAGTTCAGACATATCGGCATAGGGACAGTTCCTTGTTGTACTTTCGAAAGCGGCATCTAAATCGACGAAGAAATGTGTGTGGACAGGGCACACTTAATAGGCGGGAATGTTTTCGTCCGATTATATTCTGAAGTTGATGCATGATTCTAATCAGTTCTTCGCCGCTTTGTTGTTCTTCAGACGTGTAATTGATATTCGAACTTCTCCATGGAGGGGCAATGGAATGTCCGCTCCATCGTATCGATTGGGAAAACGGCTTCGTCACCTTCTAGTGTTATGCTTTCACTGTCATCCGCAGGCTGGAGAAATGTTCCCTGCATAATTTTAGTATGCTCTGAACATCCGTCCCTAGATCACTATTTTGGGTCCTACAATGTATGCTTTGGTCTTGAAACCTTCTATTAGTCGACACATCATTTCATAGAATTTTCGAGTACTACCCCTGTCGACCAGCTTATCAAACTCTTCTTACTAGCGCATTTCGGTCTCTCTCTATTTTTTGTCTACAAATGCGTCTCTCTTACTTTTTCAGCTGCGAGGTAATCAATCTGTTGTCTCTCCTCTGCGACACGCCTAAAGATATTTACACAAACCAATGCGACGTCGAACCTTCCTGTGTTTGTTGATGTGCGTTTTTTGCTACACAAACTCGGATGTGTATCATGGCTGCAACAAGATAGTGGTCAAAGTCAATGTTAGGCCCTCGGAGCGTACGCACATCTTAAACACTGGAGACGTTTCTTTCGCCAATCACGACATGATCGATTTGGTTGGGGATGTTTCGATCCCGAGAAGGTCAGGTAGCTTGATGAATTTTCCTATGCGGGAATCTAGTAATTCTGATAAATATATATCAGTCCCCGGCCAAGTCGATCAGCCTCAACCCATTTGCGTATGGTTCATCATGGATGCTGAATTACCCGACCGTTGTGCTTAAGATACTTTCTTAGCCTACCATGGCGTAAAAGTCGCCAAGCACAATTTTTACATAGTGAGGGGGCGTTCCGAGCATTTATAGAAGACATCGTCCTATTCTTCCGTCTCTCTCCCTCCACGAATCCCACACCGAATTTGCACTCTATTATATAGCCAGTCCTTATATAGCTCAGTCCTTGTCCCGTCCAACGCACAATTTGGATGGCGGTGATGTCAGCTTTTACGAGGTTTGACAATTAAGTAATGAGACTGATTTTATTGTCGCGCTTATGGTAAACCTGTGACCTTGATTCCCTTTCTCTTTTTCCGGCATCCCTCCCCTCTCCATTGATATATGTACCATCGCTCTAGCTTATTTAGCTCGCCTGCTGCGTCAAGTTGACTAGACGTGTGTTTGTAGTGCTCGTCACGAAAATGGAAAAACGAAATCTAGAGCAACGCGTCGCGATAAAATTTTGCGCCAGCTTCGGAAACGTACGCTAAAATTGTAAGAGTGTATGGTGATAGTGCTCTTAGTCACGCTCAGGCTCACAATGGTTGTCTCCGCGCGCCCCTCGCCCGAAAAAAGCTCGCATGAGCAAGTCGAAGTTGAAAACGATGATTATTGCCTTTTTTGATAGCCGTAGAATCGTCCGCAAAGAATTCGTTCCACCGGGGAAAACTGCGAATCAAGTCTACTATTGCCAAGTACTCGAAAGATTGCGAAAACGAGTCAACAGGGTGCGCCCAGACATCGCTCGTAACTGGATCCTTCATCACGACAACGCGCCGTGCCACACCGCTCTCAGCGTGTCCCAGTATTTGGCCTCTAAAGGGATCGCCGTGTTGCAACAATCGCCTTATTCGTCCAACATGTCACCCTGTGAACTTTTTTATTTCCTAAAACAGAATCGGTGGTCAAAGAAACCCACGTTGAGTCGATTATGGACATCCAGGCGGCCGTGACGAGGGTACTCGCGGACATCCCAGCCGAAGCGTTCCAGAAATGTTACGAAGCATGAAAAACGCGCTGGAATCGCTGTATAGCTGCCCAAGGGGACTACTTTGAAGGGGATGACAGAGTTGTAGAATAATTTTCAAATATACGGTTTTTATGGAATCAGTCTCATTACTTAATTGTCATACTTCGTATTTTTACAAAAACATCAACCAGCTGGGACTGGACATTCCAGGTGCATGCCCAAAAATGCCTCAGACACTCTATGTGGTGATACCGACGAAATGATCGTTCGTTGATTTTTTTAGAATAACGGACTTCTCGTTACCATATATCGTGTAAAACGAAGCCGAACATTCAATCAGAACCAAAAACCCTTATTCCGGGAAGTGATGGTTTAAGAGAATTAGGAGAAGGAAACGAAATCAATTTTTAAAATGATATCGAAATTCAAACATTCCAATATTTGCAACATTTCAGCAAGTTACAAAACTACATTTAACACATTTTACACACATTTTTATACTCTTGCAACAGTTGCTACATAGTATCATAGTTTTGTTCTTCTAACGGTTGTACGTATTATACAATACTAAACGAGATAAGGTTATATATAATATATAAATGATCAGGGTGATGACAAAAGTGAAAATCCGGTTGACTGTCTGTTTGTCCGTCCGTCCGTGCAAGCTTAAACTTCAGTAAAATTGAGATATATTGATGAAACTTGGTATGCAAGTCTCTTAGTACCAAAAAAAATTAAGAGTTTGCAAATGGGCATAATCGGACCAGTGCCACGCTCATAATGCCATAACTTTGCGCTTAATTAAGATATACAACTGTAATTGGCACAGGGGATGGCAGTAGCCAGGAGCACCTGAGGGAAGTGGACGTGGCTTGCATTCTAATAAGTTTAATGTACATACTATCTCCTAAACCACTTAAGCTACATCAGTAAAATTCGCGGACCCGGCTGAATTCGACAAAATTTGGTGTGTGGCATTCTTCTTACATTCTAATGTCACATTGTGAAAATGGACGAAATCGGACAATGTCCCCTCTACTTACCATATAGCACAATTTTAAACCTGGTCGATACTACCCCAACTTTCATATACTACGTATAATGGTTTTCGTCTTTCTAATAAACCTTATGTATATGTCAGTATGGGAGTTTATAGGATAAAGAATAACATGGAAAATGAAACTGAAGTATGAACATTTATTTTGAAAATAAAACTCGGGAATTACTTAAAACCCAAGGAACAAAAAGTTTTATTAAATATGACGAAAATGCAAAAGAATAACAAAGTTAAGCAACAAGAAGCTTTCAAAAAACTAGCCGAGAAAAGTAACGGTAATATTAAAAATGAAAGAAATATTAAAATTGTGGAACAAATAAGTTCTATACCGCCAACCGAAGATTTTGCCGGCAATATTATATTAAACAAATTTATTTTGGGACAAAAAGGTCCTAAAACGCCAGCTGAAGATTTATACCAGCAGAATGAAAATAATAATTATAAAGAATATATTGTGGACCGAAAATGTTCTGCAACGCCAGCTGATGAGTTTGCCGGCAACATGAATAATAACTATTCGATATTAGGTGAAAGAGGCTCAGTAATGAATGAATATAATGATTATTATTCAGAAAAAATTCCGAAAAGTTAAATACTGAAAATCGGGATGAAAAATTAACTCAACTTGAAACACAAATAAAAGAAAAATTGCTCAAATGCATTCGAATATCAATACAAGCTTTCCCTTCATGACAAATGTAAATCGGAAATAAGAATGAAATGATGATCCGATATGGAGCAGACAATACCATATCCCTCATCTGTAAACTCGTTTGTTAATAAAGAAATAAATAAAATGATTAACGATAATATAATAAGACCTAGTAAAAGTCCATATAACTCACCAATGGTACCAAAAAAGTGTCCAAATCACAATGGAACACCAAAACTTAGAATGGTACACATGGACTACAAAAAAATAAATTAGCATATAATTTCTGATCGTTATCCGGATACCAGATCGTTATCTGGATACAAACGTAATACTGTCTAATCTCGGCAAAGAAAAATATTTTTCAACCATTGATCTAGAATCAAGATTTCATCAAATTTGAATGACAGAAAATGATATTGAGAAAACAGCTTTTTTCGTTAATAATGGGAAATATGAATTTTTCATTTAAAAGATTTGGAAACAATTACAAAAATATTGAAAAATGCTAATATGAAAATTTCATTCGAAAAATCAAAATTTTTCGCGGAAGAAATAGAATTTTTGGGTTATTTAGTCATCAAAACAGAACCAAATAAAATTAATTCTAAACTATCCAATACCAAAAAGTTTGCGAGGTTTAAGAGGATTCTTGGATATTATCGTAAGTTTGTTAAAGACTATGCTGCGATAGCCAAACCTTTGACAAAATACCTATCAGGAAAAAACGGTAGGGAAATAACCCCAGATGAGGAAGGAATATCTGTGCATTAAATAAAAAACTATTGGCTTCATAAATGGAATTGATATAGCCTGACTACTCAAAAACATTTGTATTAACATTTAACATCTAACGTTGCAATGGGTACGGTACTATCGCAAGGGGTAAACCAATTACCTTCATTTCAAAAACTCTTAATGAAACAGAAATAAATTATGCAACTAATGAAAAGAGCTTTATGCCATTGTTTCGGCATTAAAAACCCAATTTGGAAATACATACTGATCACCAACTATTAACATTTGCTCTATCACCCCGCATTCCTACTCCAAAAATGAAAAAAATGGCACGCAATTGTAGAACAATTTTCTTCAAAATTTTTATACCAACCCGGTAAATCCAATATCGCGTCTTGAATTATATAACACGATGATTCCCAGAGCCAGGAATCCCAACATTCAGCACAGAGTAGTGAAAGCGTTCAAATACAAGAAACACAAAAACCCATTTCAATCTAAACAAGAAATAATATTGTGTAAGAACAGACTTACGGTCCATGAGTTAATTGAAACCTTTGGAAATAAAAGGCATTTAATAGGATTTGATACAGTAAAAAAATTATTAAATTTGTATTTACAAAACTTTTTCCAATGGATATTAGTAATAGATAAGATCAGTCTGGATTAAACGAACAAACCCATAATAGAGCTCATCGAAGCTATAATGAAAATATTAAACAAATAGAAAAATTGTATTACAGGCCAGAAATGAGGAAAAGAATGAAAGAATACGTTCAAAATAGTATGATATGCAATAAAAATAAATATGATCGCCATCCCAAGGAAATACCAATAGGCCCAATCACAGGAAAAGAAGGGGAGCAACTTAATTTAGACATTTTCTACGCACAAAAACTTATTCAAAATTTTTAATATTAAAACATAAAGAAGATAAATCAAATATCAAAGAAAAGGTTTTAGAATTGCTTCAAAGTTTCACAGATGTAAAACAAATTACTTTAGACAATGAACTCAGCTTTACCACACTAACATTTTAGTCCTTAATGCATAGGTTAAATATTGAAATTTATTTTTGTAATCCAAGTCACAGCATAACTAACGGACAAGTTGAAACAGTCCATTCAACAATATTTGAAATAGCCGGATGTATAAAAGAAGAATACAATATTGGCAGTAATTGTCAGAAAATAATAGGAGAGAAAAATAATAATTAATAATAGAAATATAATTATTCATAAAGATAACATACTATAAAATCATAGCACTAGTTTACAGTACATTTGTTGCCGAAGAAATTTTAGCTATTGCTGACTACATACGTATAATATGCTATTTCCAAAAATATAATTTAAATATTTTTATCAGCTCTAGTTTCAGAGTTTAAGCTATGTATTACACAGAAAAAAACATGTATTTATTAAGAAATATAATTAATCATTAAGTTCTAAAAAACTACGTTTTAAAGCTCTTCTCCGATGTGTAGACTTTGGAAAATTACGTATTAGAGACCAACAATAGTCAGACATCATATTTGTATCCCAGAAACTACGATAGCGCTCTTCCATAACGCGTAAGTCTTGATGCATACGCTCTCCCTGCTCTTCGCTCATATCTCCTAAATTTACCAGAAACCTCTCTAGGTGACTATGGAGGAAGTGGAGTTTTATATTCATATTGCATCCCATATTTTTTAATTGTAGCAGAAGGTCTTCTACAAGTTTAATATAATTTTCAGATTTTTTATTTCCGTGAAAATTCTGCATCACAGATACGAATGCTGTCCAAGCCTTTAGTTCTGATTCAGCCATAGAATTTCTAAATTGAGTATCTTTCGAAAGTTGTCTAATTTGGGGGCCATCAAAAATTACAGCCTTAATCTTTTCCATAGTGAGCTGAGGAAATTTTTGGCAAATGTAAGAAAAGCAGTTCCCATCTTTATCTAGTGATTGTACAAACTGTTTCATGATGCCCAGGTTTAATGTAATGTAATAATACTAATAAATTATTTTCAGGCTCCATTTTTTATTTTAGTATCCGAGGATAGCAAGTTTTAGTCTTGATGCTAACAATTCTGAAGCTTGTTTAGAAAGATTTAAATCTCTTACAAGACCATTCAACTCATTTTGGGAAAAGCGTTTTGGCTCATTAGACATACCTTCAAAATCAGCATTATTTTGTGAGGAGCTTGGTCCTTAAATGTCTTGTCTCTAATGGTTCAGATATATTTTTTGGCTCTGAAGAGTGATTTGAACGCTGCACTGGACGTTGAACACAACTAGTATTTGGGTACTGCCATTTAGCTCGAATTTTAGTGTTTATACGGTTTATGTTCACACTACAAAATTAACAGTCTATGAGATGATTTCGTGATTCTCGCCAAATAGTCGGTGTTCCAAATTTAAAAGCACTTCTTTTACCACTTTTTCATAATCTTAAACATTCCACACAAGATTTACAAACACAATTGGAAGCCCAAGAATTCTTATTTTTATTCAAGAGCACTCCAAAATACCCAAAATAGGTATTTTTCTTCAACTCTGATATAACTTTTCTACAATTTTTAAACACATATTCTCCGCATATGTAGCAAAAATGATCTGGTTTATTTAAACAACGTCTTCTTGAACTACTCATGACGCAAAAACTTGAGAAACTAATCTTAACATAGTAAGGTATGCCTGTTTTCGATTAATATACATATATGCTTAAATGATAAAAATCAAAAACAAAGTAACTCGAGCTGCTCAAAAATTTTTGAGGGTAGATTTGACAAAAACAAGTAATAACTGAACAATATCATTCGCAGAATTCGCGGCAACAGACAAAAAGTTCAATACTGTAAACTAGTGTAGTTATTATAGGCTTCCAATATGATCATTTTAATTTTGACTACACTAATAAGCTCAGCAGCCGCTGATGTTAAAGACTTTACCTGACAGGACTACGTACTTATCGAAAATGGAGATGTTTCCATTTATGAGGAATACGGGGACCTATTTCGTATTACTAATTTATCTTATTTTGAAAATATAATAGAAGACGAAAATAGAAATTTTTACTGTAATAACGAACACAATCATGACAGCCTAGGAATTATTACATACAGTGGCGTAGCTACAACTTCGGGCGCCCAGGGCCAAGGATGTTCTGCCGCCCCCTTTTTCTACCTACCTACAAGTTTCATGAGGTGGTTCGAACAAAAGTGAATTTTTACAAAATATCTTCGATATTAAGTATATAAAATTTAGGAACTAGAAGCCACGCAAATTCTGAAGTTCCAAAATTCTCACAATACGGTTTTTATTCCGATGGTTCAGTTTGTATGGCAGCTATATGCTATAGTAAGCCGATCTTAACAAATTCTTCTGAGATTACATTGTTGCCCTAGAAAATAATCTGTGCCAACTTTTGCGAAGATACATTGTCAAATGTGAAAGTTTTCCATACAAGAACTTGATTCCGATCGTTCAATTTGTATAGCAGCTATATGTTATAGTGGTCCGATATCGGCAGTTCCGACAAATGAGCAGCTTCTGAAAGAGAAAATAACGTTTGCAGAATTTCAAAACTATCTTAAAAACTGAGGGACTAGTTCGTATATATACAGACAGACGAACAGACGGACATGGCTAAATCGACTCAGCTCAACACATTGATCATTTATGCATATACTTTATAGGGTCTCCGAAGCTTCCTTCTGGCTGTTACAAACTTCGTGACAAACTTAATATACCCTGTTAAAAATAAAGAAACAAACAAAGTGCAGAACAGTGTAGTGTTTATATGTAAATAAACAAATAAAGATTCACGGTGGATAAAAGAGAAGGTGAAGTGACAAAAACAAAAACAAATTACATAGAAAAACAAAATATATAACACAATTTCAACAAGTAAATAAAAAAAAACGAAAAAAAAAACGGGCGTGAAACCTCCAAACTAAAAATATACATATATAAACAATAAACATACAAATGAGCGCTAAATGTAATTACAAAACATAAATTGCGCGAGTTATGGTTTAGGAAAAATAAAAAAAAAGCTTCGGCCTTTTTTTCACACGACCGTCTTTATTAAAGTGAATCTTAAGACTAACTAACTTTACATTTCTTCTTAGTTTTCTTACTACTTATCCTAATGCTAACTGCACTAACATTCCTTATTACTTCTCTTCTAATATTAGGATTAACTGTTTTATCGTTCCATATTAGCTTGTTTATATATATTTATGTATATATGTATATATTATATACATATATATATATTTATGGTTTTAGTTGAATTGGCGTTAGCATACCCGAAATACGCTCACTCTCTTATTCCACAACTAAGCCTAATGTGGAACCCAATTCTATGTTAGTACGACATTAAGCATTTGCTATATACATATACATTATTACAGCAGGTTTAGAGTATAGGAATGTAACTCCTCCACCCTTTGATTTGAGATTCTCCTGGATCTTATTACAAAAATATACATATAATAATTTTATTAAATTTTAATTAATTCAGTAGTTTTTATATAAATGTGTAAGTTGTAAACATTTTTAATTTGGAGTTGTTTTAGATATGATTTTAATAGCTTAATATTAATATTAGTACAAATTATGATAGGTAATTATTGTTTTATATTTTTACAATTTTATTTTCAACAATGGTAAGTATATATTTATTAAAATTGAGACGATCGATGGGAATATAGGTTATATACATATATTCGGAATTCAAAAAAAGGTATATTTTGTTTTTTTTTCTTTTAAAAGATATTCAAGTATATTGTGCATTACACTGAAGGGGATAGATTTGTGTTTAAAAATGGGTTAATTGTTATTAGAGTTTCTATTGTCATTGTTGTCATTTGCAAATTTAAAAGGACGTTTAATATTTGAGGTATGTACGTTTTCTAGATTTCTTTTAATAAATTTTGGTTCTTCTTTGTGTCTAACGCTTTTGTAATTTCGAATAAAACTTTCTCTCCTTTTTTCTAAGTAATTTTCCTTTCTTGTGTTATGTTTAGAAATGATCTTCAATTTTGCTTTTTCTAACCGATTTTTAATGAAGTTATGGTTAACTTTGTTGTTTTGAACATCTAAGGAGTAGTTTTTATTGTGGTATGAAATGAATTGTTATAAAGTTTTACGGCTATACACATTTGAATGGTAATTGGAACTTTTTCTTCTAAAGTTAGGGTTCTGATACGTTCGGTAAGAGTATTATTTATTCTTTCTACATCTGAATTTCCCGTATGGTTATGTGGTTTAGTGGCATGAAATTCTATATTTTCTCTATTTAAAAACTCCCTAATTGGTTTTGAATTAAATTCATTATCGAAAACAAACTTTTTTATATGGCCTTTAATTGGCAAAAATTCATTAATTTATTTTATGATCGTTTGACTATTTGTATCGGGTAAATGCAAAGAAATGACATGTTTTGAAAATTTATCGATAAATATTATAAATGACTGTTTACTGTTAACATAAGAATCTATATGAACAATTTCATTAACTGTATTTGGTGTTTCGGTAATTTAGCTTTGATCGGATTTCTATCATATTTTCCACCATTAGTCGCAATTATTTATTATTTCATGGATTTTAATTTTTAGTTCTGGATGATATACTTTATGCTTCATTTTACTTTACTTATCTCTTATCACTCACTTTATTATGTTTTTTTGTTATTAAGTTCAAAATATATAGCGATCTTACCTTTATTAAAAATGTTTATTTACAATATTAATGACGTTGTGAGAGTTAATATCCCTTACATATATCGATAAAAATGCGTTTGTTTTTGAAAACATTTTTTACTTCTTTTTCTTTTGTTTCTACTAAAATTAATTGCTGTTTAAAACGATTTATGACTATATTGAGAATGTTAAAGTGATTATAAAGATTTTCTTCATGAGAATGGCTAGTTTTGGACTTCTATTGAAAGCATTGTTTGATCTTGTTGTTCACCAGCTTTTAAATCTTTTATTTGCAACATTTTGTTAAGGCTCATTTCCAAAATTTCGGAATTCACCATGTTTATTTCATCACTGTTAATTCGACTTAGAAAATCTGCTATTTTATTTTCTTTACCGGTTATATTATCGATTTTTGCATCGTATTCTCCTAATTGTACTAGCCAACGTTGAAGTCTTGGATTTATATCCTTGCCAGAATTTTTCTTCTGTAGCCATTTAAGTGGTTGATGATCTGTTTTTGGATCGAATTCTCTTTCATATAAATAGGGTCTGTAGTATTTTACTGACCACACTATTGCTAATAGTTTCTTTTCGATGGTTGAGTAGTTTTTCTCGTGAGTATTTAACAGAGAACGTTTATCATGATATAATGTGCGTGAAGCATATGAAATTGGGTGATCATCTTGTGTGAGAACTGCACCAATAGCAAAGTTGCAAGCGTCTGTAGTTAATTTAAAACTTTTTGTAAAAATTGAATACCTTAAAATGGGGGGAATAATATTTTTTTAATTTTCGAAAGCGGTTATATAACTTGTGTTATTAACGTTAACTTTTGCATCTTTTTTCAGATATGCGACCATAGGATAAGCTATTTTAGAATAGTCTTTTATAAATTGTCTATAGAAACCGGTAACGCCTAATAAAGATTTTATTTGCTTTTGAGAAATTGGTAACTTTAGTTTTTGGATAACTTCAACTTTATTTGGATTTGGTTTTATTCTTTCAGGAGTTAGTATATGGCCTAGAAAGTCTGTTTCTTTCTTTAAAAAAACTGTATTTTTCTAAACGTATTTTCAATTTTCTTGTTTTAGTTTTGTAAAAATTTTCCGCATATTATTTATATGTTCTGACAAAGAAGTACTAAAAATCAAAATGTCGTCTAAGTATACAACGCATATCTTGTTTATAAAATCTCGAAGTACTGAGTTCATAAGACGTTGAAATGTCGATGGAGCATTTTTAAGACCGAATGGCATTCTTAAGAATTCATAATGTCCTAACGGAGTAGAAAACGCTGTTTTCGACCCATCGTTTTCATCTACCAGTATTTGATGAAATCCTTTCGCGAGATCGATAGAGGAAAAATATTGTGCTCTTCCTAGTTTATTCATGATACCATAGATATTAGATATCGAGAATTTATCGCTAATAGTAATTTCGTTTAATCTCCTGTAATCGACAACGGTACGCCATTTTTTACTGATCGCATCCGCTTTTTTGGGGACTATCCACAAATGGCTGTTGTAAGCGGAGTTGCTTTCTCTAATTATATTATGTTCTAACTTTTCTTTTATCTGTTTTTTATTTCTAATTCGTGAACTTGTGGATACCTATAAATTTTCGAATAAATGGGTCTATCGTTAGTTGTAATAATTTGATGTTTGATTTCATGCGTAAAAGAAAGTTTATCTCCTTCTTTGAAAAATAATTCGTTAAATTCTTGTAATAGATCTTTTATCGATTGGCTTTCTTCGATATTTAAATGATTCAAGTTTAAGTTTTTCATATCACTGAATTCGAGTGGGCCAATTTCCGTTTTTTTCATAAGGAATTCTTTGATCAAAATGAATTATGTTTCCTAATATATTAATAAATGTGTTTTCTGCATCAATTTTAGCTTTAAAAGGATTAAGAAAATTTTATCCTATAATAGCTTCGTATTTGTTGCTGTTAAAATCTATTACTTTCCATGATAAAGTGCCTAAGACGTTAAATTCTTTCGGAAAAGGTGTTATAATTTTATATTTTATTTCATTAATTCCGTTGATAGTTCCATAGCATAACGGTTTGGAAAGTTTTTCCTTCTGAAAATTTTCTAATAGAACGGTTGGTTTCATAATGCTAGTTGTTGAACCTGTGTCTATTAGGCATTTAATTCTGTGATTTCCTATTGTTACTGTTATTATGGGGAGTTGAGGGTTTGAGGCGATGTTAAAAAATTTACTTCTTTTTCTTCACCATTGCCAATTTCCATCAAATTTGAATTATTGGACAAACGACTTGTACTTGGATTGTAATCGACGCTCATACGAGTATGAGAGCTTTTAGTTTGTCTCGGTAAATTTGGTTGTATTCTATTTGTAGAATTGTTATACCCGTAATCGTAATTATTCCGATTGTTGTAATTGTTGTTGTTGATTAAAATTTGTATTACGTATGTAATTGTTATTGTTCCCGCTTTGTTGTCTATTGTCGTTCGTTGGTTTGGTTTGTCTATTGTCTGAAATTTTATTATGTTCATAAGATCTATAATATTTGTTGAAACCTTCGTAATTTACTTTGTTTTTATCGACATATTTTCGATGTCTATAATCTATAGCTCTTTTGTTCTGAAGCAATTTTAACTTTGAATATTTTACGATAATATCATTTAATGGTTCCGTTTCGGTTATATGTGCCCTTAGAGGCCCATCGATTTTCTCTAACATTATATCAAAAAGGTCCCTATCTACATTTTCAGGTTTGTAAATGCCCGGTTTTAAAGGGTCAAATATGTATATTTCATTTATGTCTGCCTTACATTTTTCGAAAATTATAAATAATTCATTAAGATTACTTACTTTGACCGTCCTACAAAAATTGAATACCTCTGCGTATGTTTTCCTTGGACGAGATCCTTGAAGAATTTTGGCTTCAATCGCTTCCCACGATGAGTTGTCCTCCAACTCTCTCGTTCTTTTTCCAGCGGTGCCCAGTATTTTTTCGTATGCTATAATGTTGATACAAGGTTGGATGAGTTCCTGGTCTGTGCCGCAGAAAGAAATGTTGCTTTCGACCGCTTTAATAAACGCATGTGGATTGTGATGGTCGTATAGTGGCTTCATTCTCCGGAATTGGTCCATGATGTCCCTTGGTGACATGTGAAATCTGTAGAATTGTGGTTGTTGGTTCATTTGTAGTTGTAGTCGATGTTAAGAATGTTGTTGTTGCATTTCTTGTTGTTGGGCTTGTAGCAATTCTTCTTTACTCACGAGAAAAACTACTACCCTCTCCAGCTCGGCGATGGTTTAGTTAGATTCTCCATTGTTGTAGTAGTTGTAAATAAATCGTTTTAGTTGTGGTTTGAAGATGTGGTCAGCGAAGTATTTCTTTTTGCACCAGTTGTGAGAAAGTAAAGACGTATTCTCCTTTTATTTATAAAACCTTTAAACGTTCTAGAAACTTTTTTATTTGTATTTTGTTTCTATTTCTGTGTGCACATTAACTTAGTTAATTGTATTCCGCTGTCCTTATTATTTTCCTCGTAACTGTATGTAGTCTTGCTTTAAGAAATTGTTTTTTACTTTTGTTCTTTTTTATTAATATATTAATATTATTTTTATTAATCTATATATTTAATATTTTTAAGCTATTGCATAGCTTCTATCGCGGGCTTCTGAGCGCGGGGACCAAATCCAGAAATTCCGTAACGAAAAATCTCACGCTCAAAATGTCGCACACAGGTGACAGGTGAAAAAAAAATTGCGGTGACGGAAAATGTTGCATACCACAAAGGCGCTACCGTAAAGGAAGTGTGTGCATACAGGATGACTCATTAGGAAAAATACTTTCCGTGATATGTTGCCCACAGGTAGCGCTGTGTGGCGTAATAAATTGTTGCCCCGCAAAATGTAGCATACCACAAAGGCGGTAGCGTCTGGATGCAGGATGACTCATGAGCAAAATATTTTCTGTAAAATGTCGCGAAGAAATAAATACTGCGTAAAAATTGTGGCAAAATCATCATCGCCCATAACCACGCAGTAGGAGTGTTGCCCAACTAAAAACTCGAATATCTCCGTCATTTATGAACCGATTTAGAAGAATGAGGTGTCGTTAGAAAGCTTATCGCTTGAAGATTTTTATTTTTTTATTTATTTAATAATAGAAAAATTTGTTTTCTTATCGGTAAGAGCTTCTATGTAACAAAACATATACAAAAACGGGCGCGAACAATTAAAACAACTCTACACACAAACAACACGCACGAGAAGCCAGAACAAATTCAATTATCTACTTATTTTTCGCCAATACCCCTTACATATGCTCAATAATGCAATAAGCAGAAGTAAGTCAAAACAAAAAAGCGAAGGCAAATCCAAAATATAGCAGGAAAAGAGAACAAAATAAAGTAATCATACATACATTTACATATCTACATACATACATATCTATATGCAAACATACATAAGGTATAGGTACATAGGTTTGTATGTACCTACATAAGTGCATAATCATAACTGCATAAAATAATTAAGCAAAGAAATATTTTGAGAATATAAAACAAGATATAAAAACAGATATAAAATAAAAATAACCCACAAATATATAGTATACATATGTATGTGCATATATGTATATCTATAATGTATATTAGACGGCGGGTCTAATAGAAGCTACACAAAAGTGCATTTTGAAAGCACAAAGAAAATTACTTTTTTCAACTCCAGTTTCAATCTCGTTCTCCTTTTGAAAATAATATAGTATCATCTACATACAAACATACGGCAGAATCTGCTTGCGACGCAAAACACAAAATCTCAAAAAAAAAAAACAAAAGTTCAAAGCCCACATTTGCAATTATCTAGCAATACCTCTTGTTCTTTGGAAACAAAAACAAGCAGGATTGTGGACAAAAAGCTAATTGATTTCTTGAGCTCTCAATTGCTTAAGAACAGAAACATAATTATAAATACATAAAAACAAATTGTGCATACTATGTAAATAGCGCATTGATCTCTTCAACGAGCTCTCAATTGCACAAAACATAAGCAATTTCATACGCACATACAAACATACATACAAGTCCAAGTATTAGGGTGTACCTAAATAAAAAAAATCATTCGGACATCAAATTTTTTAATAAATAAAAAACGAGGTTTTAATAGTAATTAATTCTAATATATTTTCTAACTAAAATATAAATAAAAAATATTATTTTGCAAAAATTGTTCATAATGACACAAATCAAAATACACCTGCAAGAGGTACAAGCTCAAAACAGGTTGTTAAATTCATTTCAGAAAGTGACAGTTCAACAAGATACTGCACTAGATTTGCCGCTTCACCGATTCACGAAAACTCGGAATCGTTATTAGAAATAAAAAGCCAAAATCTTAAAATTTTTTGGATCCGCCTCCAAGTGACTCATGACGCTTATACCAGTTCGAAGAAACAAAAGCTATGATCTCCGATCAACTAAAGCTCATTAAAGCAATTGCACCTACTCCCCACAGTAGAGTAGAGCTGCCACAAATAGATAGTCAAAAGGCAGGTTCAGGCCCGCATATGGCACAGAAACATTCTCTGGAGGTTATGAAGAATGGCCGTCCTTCCGGGACATGTTTACAGCCGTGTACATAAAACATCCAAAATTATCACAAGCAGGCGTAATAGTCAATCAGTTCGCTCTCAATGACGAAAATTTCAATTTAGCTTGGGAAGCTCTAAGATCAAGATATGAAAACGATAGAATACTGGTTAATAAACAAGTAACGACACTAATGAGCTCGCCAAAAATTAAGAAAGAAACAAGTGTAGAATTCATCAAACTAGAATCCACCGTTTCTAATTGTCTGTCAGTCCTATCGACGATAAATATCCCCATAGACAGCTTGGACTCGATTCTGGTAAATATGTATATGCACCGCCGCATTACCAGAAAAATAGTTACTTTTGTGGGAGCAATCGTTCTCATCACGAAAGAAGTGCCCAACGTGGCAACAAATGAAAGACTTTCTCACCACTCAATATGAAATTGCGCAAAGGTTAGAAGAAAAAATGGTCACAAATAAGAACATTAAACACGGCCAAAATAGAAGCTTCAATAGACCCCAAGCTAGAAGCAAAAGCAAATCAAATCGAATTTTTAACAAAATGCAATCGTTCACATCCGAACACAGAATACATACGTCATACGAACTATGCACAAGAGGGCATAAGCTTAAAACTTGCAAGAAGTTTAAAAAATTAAATATTAACGAAAGGAACAACTTTGTCAGATCAAAAAGACTCTGTACAAACTGCTTGTCTCATGAACACAATCTTAAATATTGCAAAAACAAATTTAATTGCTTATATTGTCACAAAAAAACACAATTCAATGCTTCGTTACAGCAGATATCCAATCTCACTACAAAGAAGTGCTTTTACAAAAAGAACCACGGGGTTAATTGCAACAGCAAATACCGAAGTCTACAATTCTAAAAATTGCCAAGAGACGCCATGTTGCTGAAAGGCACAAAAAAACAAAGTCAGAGTTACCTCTGACAATCCAAATTATTAAAAGCACATA
The DNA here is from genome assembly GCF_023373825.1 of Bactrocera dorsalis. Lineage (NCBI taxonomy): Eukaryota > Metazoa > Arthropoda > Insecta > Diptera > Tephritidae > Bactrocera > Bactrocera dorsalis. The sequence goes on from NC_064303.1 coordinate 48,660,566, forward strand.
CAACTTTTCGGCCCCACAGGTTGGATAAACCCGCAAAATATAGGTCCTAGCCATACGCACCTAAAAGTAAATAAATAACGAATATTAAGTTTAAAACCAAAGCCATTTTCAGGATTTACAGCATGTATTCTGCGCCCTCTACTAGCCGTACGCCGAAATACATGCAATAGCACATACATACGCATTACTGCTGAGGTATTAGCCAGTATGGCACCGATTGACATCCAGGGAGATGAATTCGCGCGAATTTCGGACATACACTCGTGGATAGGTAGGAAACATGGAGACCTGGATTTCCACCTTACCCAAATACTCAGTGGGTATGGTTGCTTCAGAAGCTATCTATTCAAATATCGTCATGACTTTAGTCATAGTGTATAGAAAACTCTGAACACGTGTTGTTTTATTGCCCACGGTTTTCAAGTATAAGGGAAATGTTGAAAACCACCCTGGGAGGTAGCATCACGGTGGAAAATTTGACTGCACATATGTGCGAGTCCTCTGTAAAGTGGAAAGCTGTCAGCAGAGCGGCAAATCTAATTATCACAAAATTGAGACAGTTAGAACAGATTAGGCGTCAGTCAGTCCGTGCAATAGAGGAGACTTAAACGTCTTCTTCTCTCCCATGAAGTAATACTTTGTACAGTGGTCCCGTGGGAGAGACATGAGGTGGGAGTAGGTTAGGTTTAGCGGATTAAAGTCCCGCACTCCGGCTTTCAATGCTTCCTCCTACTATAAAAAAAAGAACGCATTACTACGCAAAATATTTGCCTAGGGGGCCCAGTATGTTTGAATGAGTTAAGCCTCCCCCTATCCGGGAAAAACTGGCTCACACTAGCACAACTCAACTACCCTGAGAAGAACACCGCACTTAATATCGGAAAACAACATGCACTAATACAAATTGCATTTCACCACAGCAGATGACAACTATCTAACTAACAAAGGGATTGGATCATCGCTGCTTTACATTCATTCGTTTACACACTGCGCACATAAATATTACTCTACAAGAGATTCGAATATACATTAGGGTGTGCCATTCTGAGGCAACCTTTTTTTCAACTGAAAAACAGGCTCAAAACTTTCGAAAATGTGTAAAAAAAAGTGAGTGTGCTCATGAAATTTATTTTATGTTTTCATTGGTAAATTAATATTTTTGCATAAATCTTTTATTTTTTTCATTGTTTTATTCGTTATTTTCATTATTGGGTACATCAGTAATTACTGTGGTTGATTGTAAAACCGAGACAATAGGCTTATGATACGAGAAATGCGATACATACATATATTTTAGAATTAAAATTAGACAGAAATCTAGAAAAAACTGCATCGATTGTTGTTCAATGTCATGTAGTTGGCTCATTACGGTCATTATTCATTTGTAATTCTAATTTATCTCGTAGAAAGTTTATCAAGAGTTGTCCATCTTCGGATGCGAAATTGATATTGAAATCTCCTGCTAAGATTGGTGGCAACGTGTGATAGTTTTCTCCTAGTTCTTCAGAACCTACTCGACCTTAAATCATAAGTCTTCTGTATATAAACTTTATGATATTATTAACTGTGTTATTGGGCGAAATGTAAACAACTACCATTATGATGTTTGTTCCATCGTCCAAAACACAGTGAGCAGCACATATGTATATCAACAATTGATGACTGACCAATATCAACTTCACGAATATGTCGTAATAGAATGTCTATGTTCGAAGTTACTATATTCGATTTCTGATAAATTGCCACTCTTGCTGATCTAACATTTTTACGCTTGAATTTCGCAATACAATCAAAATTCGGGATGTCAATGTTTTCATCGTCATTTGACCAGGTTTCTGATAAAACAGGATATTGCTTGAATCAATTGCGGGATCGCTCAAGTCCGATACGTGTTTTCTGAGACTTTGGCAATTAAAAGTAACCATGGACAACTTTTTTCTGTCATTCATAAAATCGAGAATCGTTCTACCTATTGTTGACAATGTGTTCAACGATAATCGGCGAAATTCATCTTGTAAAGATATGATCGATATATAATTTTTTCGCCCATGATAAAATCTATTATCATTGTCTTTTGGTACTATGTAGAGTCCGTCAATACTGGTAACTCGTGATAGAGCAACATAAAGTAATGATAAAGAATGAGTCCTTTGATATTCATAAACTACTTCATCGAATGTTCCACCTTGAGATTTATGAATTGTCATGGCACATCCTAATACTAAAGGAAAATGATTACGTTTTGAATTTATTGTTTTGTTATTATTCATGGCAATGGTAGATGTTCTGCGTTCTATGCGTTCTATTGGGACGGCATGTTTATCAATATTATGTGCCGCAACGTAAGCGGAAGCTTTTTGTCGAAGTTTTTTACCAACTTTTTGTGAATTTTCAAAAGTTAACCATACTCGTGTAACTTCATTTTGTAAATTCCCTCTTCTAGTTAGCTCTGCGGATATGCTGTTTATTGTTGATGGACCAGCTCTTTGATTCACTTGTGATGATGATGTACTGACTATAGCATCTAAATCTTGATTACTTTGCTGCTCCAACAGTACTTTCTTTGCTCTAAGTAAAGAAATGCAAATAAGAATTATACGGGCCTTCAATGACATAAGTTTTATATATAAATAAATATTTACAATTTCTTTCTCTCTCGGTATTCTCGCATGCGTTGAGCTGCAGTTTTCGCCTGTTTTTTTGATGACTCACTAACGCCTTTTTTTCTCTCCATCGCCGTGTTGCCTCTGCAGACTTTGCTCTCCTTTCTATTGTCGTTATTTCAGAGGGTTCAGGGACTTGATTGTTTTCTGATGGACCAGCACTTTGAATATCATCTCGTCACCTAACATGCAAAAGGCCGTAACTAGCATTTTTAGTATTTTACAGGAGAAGCAAAAAACGTTATAGATTAAAGACTACTTAAAGCTAAATATCCAAATTGTAGATTTAAGCTTAGAAAACAAAGACGGATTTGTTTCTGAAAACCAAATTAATGGGAAAAAAGCAGTTTTTTAGAAATGTTAGTTACGGCCTTTTGCACTCTATTTTTCTGAAACCAAAAAGCCGTAACTACTTGAAAAAAATTGTGTATAAAATGAAAGCAATTGTTAAAATAAGAAAATGTGCTTTAAGGCTGTAACGAAAAAAGTTTTTAACATGTTATGTCTTTTTGTATCTATTTATTGTAAGTATTTTAACACAAAAGAAATTATTTAATTAATACATTTAATTCGAGAAAATAAAATTAAATTAAACTGGTTAAGAAAAACAAAATAATTCATTTGAAAACAACAAAACCTGCAATACAAATAGCAAATTAGAATAGGTTTAAGATGTAAAGGGTATATTATCATAAAAGCTGTGGCAGTCAGCCGGAAGTGAAAATTTAAGTTCCCGCAGGTGTTCCCATTTCTTTTTGGATATTTGTTTTATAATAAATTATTCCAGATGGATCATATGCCAAGGCACGGATCATATTAACAGTTGGCTCTCCTGATTTTTTGCCTGTATTGAAGATGCTCAGTTTTTTATACATAATTTATACATGTATGTTAATCTTTCTTCTTCTTTACTGGCGTAGACACCGCTTACGCGATTATAGCCGAGTTAACAACAGCGCGCCAGTCGTTTCTTCTCTTCGCTACGTGGCGCCAATTGGATATTCCAAGCGAGGCCAGGTCCTTCTCCACTTGGTGCTTCCCGCGGCGGGTACTGCGTCGAATACTTTCAGAGCTGGAATGTTTTCATCCATCCGAACAACATGACCTAGCCAGCGTAGCCGCTGTCTTTTAATTCGCTGAACTATGTCAATGTCGTCGTATATCTCGTACAGCTCATCGTTCCATCGAATGCGATATTTGCATTGTCCAACGCGCAAAGGACCATAAATCTCTCGCAGAACTTTTCTCTCGAAAACTCGCAACGTCGACTCATCGGTTGTTGTCATCGTCCAAGCCTCTGCACCATATAGCAGGACGGGAATTATGAGCGACTTATAGAGTTTGGTTTTTGTTCGTCGAGAGAGGACTTTACTTTTCAATTGCCTACTCAGTCCGAAGTAGCACCTGTTGGCAAGAGTAATCCTGCGTTGGATTTCCAGGCTGACATTGTTGGTGGTGTTTACGCTGGTTCCAAGATAGACGAAATTATATACAACTTCAAAGTTATGACTGTCAACAGTGACGTGAGTGCCAAGTCGCGAGTGCGACGACTGTTTGTTTGATGACAGGAGATATTTCGTCTTGCTCTCGTTCACTGCCAGACTCATTTGCGTTGCTTCCTTGTTCAGTCTGGAGAAAAAAGAACTTACGGCGCGGGTGTTGAGACCGATGATATCAATATCATCGGCATACGCCAGCAGCTGTAGACTCTTATAAAAGATTGTACCTGCTCGATTCAGTTCTGCAGCTATAATAATTTTCTCCAGCAGCAGATTGAAAAAGTCGCACGATAGGGAGTCGCCTTGTCTGAAACCTCGTTTGGTATCGAACGGCTCGGAGAGGTCCTTCCCGATCCTGACGGAGCTTTTCGTGTTGCTCAACGTCAGTATACACAGCCGTATTAGTTTTGCGGGGATTCCAAATTCAGACATCGCGGCATAAAGGCAGCTCCTTTTCGTGCTGTCGAAAGCAGCACCCTTTCACGGGTCTTTTCCAAGATTTGGCGCATGGTGAATATCTGGTCGGTTGTTGATTTACCAGGTCTGAAGCCACACTGATAAGGTCCAATCAGTTTGTTGACGGTGGGCTTTAATCTTTCACACAATACGCTCGATAGAACCTTGTACGCGATGTTGAGGAGGCTTATCCCACGGTAGTTGGCGCAGATTGTGGGGTCTCCTTTTTTATGGATTGGGCATAGCACACTTAAATTCCAATCGTTGGGCATGCTTTCATCCGATCATATTTTGCAAAGAAGCTGATGCATGCTCCTTATCAGTTCTTCGCCGCCGTGTTTGAATAGATCGGCCGGCAATCCGTCGGCCCCTGCCGCTTTGTTGTTCTTCAGGCGGTCAATTGCTGTTCGAACTTCTTCATGGCCGGGTAATGGAACGTCTGCTACATCGTCATCGATTGGGGAATCGGGTTCGCCTTCTCCTGGTGTTATGTGTTCACTGACATTCAGCAGGCTGGAGAAGTGTTCCCTCCACAATCTATGTATGCTCTGGGCATCGGTGGCTAGATCACCTTTGGGGGTTCTACAGGAGTATGCTCCGGTCTTGAAACCTTCTATAAGCCGCCGCATTTTTTCGTAGAATTTTCGAGCATCACCCCTGTCGGCCAGTTTATCAAGCTGTTCGTACTCACGCATTTCCGCCTCTTTCTACTTTTGTCTGCAAATGCGTCTCGCTTCCCTCTTCAACTCTCGGTATCTATCCCATCCCGCACGTGTTGTGGTCGATCGTAACGTTGCGAGGTAGGCAGCCTGTTTTCTCTCCGCTGCGACACGGCACTCCTCGTCGTACCAGCTGTTCTTTTGCACTTTCCGAAAACCAATGGTTTCAGTTGCAGCAGTACGTAAGGAGTTTGAAATGCCGTCCCACAGTTCCCTTATACCGAGTTGTTGACGAGAGCTCTCAGAGAGCAGGAGTGCAAGCCGAGTAGAGAATCGTTCGGCTGTCTGTTGTGATTGCAGCTTCTCCACGTCGAACCTTCCTTGTGTTTGTTGACGTGCGTTTTTTTGCTGCACAGAGGCGGGTGCGAATCTTAGCTGCAACAAGATAGTGGTCCGAGTCGATGTTAGGACCTCGGAGCGCACGCACATCTAAAACACTGGAGACGTGTCTTCCGTCTATCACAACATGATCGATCTGGTTGGTGGTTTTTCGATCCGGAGACAGCCAGGTAGCTTGATGTATCTTCTTATGCTGGAATCTAGTACTACAGATAACCATATTTCGGGCCCCGGCGAAGTCGATCAGCCTCAACCCATTTGGGAATGTTTCCTCGTGGAGGCTGAATTTACCAAAGATACCTTCTTTGCCCACCCTGGCGTTGAAGTCGCCAAGCACGATTTTGACATCGTTTACCTGGTCGAATAGATACGTAGCGCTTAGGAATACTTTCGTAGTCAAGGAAATACTTGTAATCAACATGGTGCACTTTTAGAGGAAATGGGTTTTTTCGAGACTCTCTAATCAAGCCAGACAGCTCAGATGGTAAATTTATTTGTCTCTTGCTGATTTTTCTTTGAATGAGGGAGTGGGTCGAATCACACTCCATTCGTGTATGTCCCACTATTAAATATTTATGTTCTACCGTTATGTTTTCTTGAACACATAAAGATAATATTGCATTAGAGAGAATAACATTTCGGTTCTGGTAGAAACAACCATCGGAATATATAATTATGTGATGAATATTTGGTGACTTTTTAATGGAATTTTTTATGTATTTTATTATACATGTAGCAAAGGTAGAAGCAACAAGGGTACAATCTGTTTTTAACTTTTCGTTTCTCATGTCTTGTATATCCTTTCTATGAATGTCGTACTGGTCTTGAGTTAAGTTCTTCGATTCGTATGATGTGCAGGTGTCGCACATATCATTATCATTTGGCTTAAATATACAACAGTTTTGTTTTTTTTAATACTGCCATAAATGTTGGAAAAGATATATGAACTACTTCATTAGTCTCGCAATCTTTAGAATAAACTTCATAGACATGTTTGTAGCTTTTAAAATAGGACCGCAAGTACAGTTTCTTCGTATACTGTCTTCGGTAGTGTGATTCAAGCTAAGGAATGTCATGCAACCATTTTTCCAGAAAATTTAAACGTTTTTGAAATAAGACTACTTCATTAATAAATGCTTTACGTTCTGATGTTATTTTGTTTTGTTCTTCTGGCGAAATATTGGTGCCATGGGAGTCATTGAAATTTACCCAATTCCTCACCATTTTCTCATTTAATCCAAGCGTAGATAAAAACGTATGAAAGCACACTTCAACACGTTTAGAATGATGTTTTAAATAGTAACGTTTGTAATTGATCTTCTAGAGTTCTCAACACCAATTCGCTTTATGTTCGTGCGTTCAACAAGATTAACGACATACATTTTTTTTTTGATCCCATGACATTTTCCAGAACCCATTAAATATTTCCTTACGATTTTCTTCGGAAAATGTAGAACAATTCCGTACAGCACTTTTCTCACAGAATTTTGAACTACATCCAGCTTTAAGTTCTCTTGGAGCTTTTTCACTAATAATGCCTTTCGATAGTCCCATGTATTTTTTTCCTTTCAATCATTTTATTATAATCCAGACCTTTAATTATTTTTTTTTAAGTTTTTCATTACAACCATTTTCACAATTAGTACTCATTTTATTAATTTTGTTTTATTCCGGGAATAAAGACAGTAACACAATAACACAATTTGATAAAGAATGAAAGATAATGAAAACAACTGTAACTACGGATAACACAATGTGTCACATTGAAATTGAATCAAAGAGAATGAAAAAAGGGTAGTTACGGCTTTTTGGTTTATGAAATTGTTGAAGTTGTAGTTGCGGCCTTCTGATTCTCGCCTCTAAAGTCGTTATTTTTGGACGTGTGCATGTAAAATTTGCTGTGTACACGTGTTTCGGTTAGGTACTTCATATTCAATCAAAAAGTCAATTTTGAATTTTTTGTTAGTTACGGCCTTTTGCATTTTAGGTGACGATCTGTAGCAATTTCAACTATTGCATCTGGTTCCTGTTGTTGCTTACATTGTTGTTTAAGCAGTGCTTTTTGTGCTCTGAATTCTCGACCACGTTCTGCTGAAGTTTTTGGCGCTTTATTTAACCTATAATTCCATAATTTCAGTTGTGTAAATGTAGTAAATTATTATTAGAGTCATGAATGATCATAAAAGTAAAATCGAAATTAATGTACCTAACTTCAATCATTTGTCTCGGTTTTTGTACATGATCTATAGTGAGATTTCCATCATTAATTTCCATTTGATTATTGTCATGTTCAATCACGATGTCACCAATTATTTGTAATGGTAAATTACAATTAATAAGTATTTTATAATTTACGGATTAGTTAAATTTTAGGTTCTTCTATTTTAAAACTTTGCTGAAGTAAATTGTAGAAACGTGAGGCTAAAATACGGAAGAGTAACAAGGAAAAAGCGAGAGAAAAAAAGAAAGAGAGGCAAGAAAAGGACAGAGAATCAAACGCGTCCCAATGTCGAGAGTAGAATGCCGCATATTAGTAGAGGGAGAAAATAGTCAAGGACAAAGCAACACTCATATGACGCTACGACGCTAGTAACTGGTTTGAGATGCGTACTCACCTTCGTGATTCATTATCAATTGATTGGGTCTCACTAGGTTTAAAATCTTGTCTTGAATCTGTTGTCACACACTTTTTATGCACAATTTCCGTACGTAATTTCTTCTTAGTTGGTGGTCCTAAAGCACCGCTTTGATACTCGGAGTCTGTGTCACTTTTCTCCATAATTTGTTATTATTTACCCGAAAATTCACATAACATAAACTTTAAAATAAATTTACAATTTTATTCACTTTAAACGTAAAATATTGAATGTATTGAACAATATTAATTCATAAAATTGTTCAAACCGCAATATAATTACAGTAAATTACAATAAAATAACCAAACTATCACCGTTCGCGTAACGTTAGTAAACTCGCAAAAGAATTTCCCAGCTCTAAGAGAAAGAAAGAAAAATGTGCGCGCGCACTGCTGACGCTTGCCTATATCCCCCACCAATTACCGTTCGCCTCGTCTGATCACACTTTTCGTAACGCGTTCGTCAGCTTACTCCCCAAGCCAAGCGCGCGTAAAGAAGTTTCACTTCAAAAAGTCACTCAAAAGATGAGCTCCTAATATTAATATTAAGAGGTGCCTATTTCAAATTTTCTGTTTTCCATATAAATAACATGGAAAAAAATCATTTTTTTTTTGTGGTGGTTATTGTGCGGAGTTTTATGGAGGATGGTTAACTCGATTCCCATTCTGCTCGAGAATCGAGTTTTCTCGTAAAATAATCGATTTTTCGAATGTCAAGAATCGATTCTTAATCGACTTCGACTACTGAAGATCGATTACAAAAAATCGATTGTTTAACGAGAAAACTCGATTCTCGACTAGAATCGGAATCGAGTTTACCATCCCTACTGGCAGCCATCGCGTGCACATATAAAACTCCGCAGAATAATCACCACAAAAAAAAATGATTTTTTTTCCATGTTATTTATGTGGAAAACAGAAAATTTGAAATGGGCACCTCTTAATATTAATATTAAGAGCTCATCTTTTGAGTAACTTTTTTTTACATATTTTCGAAAGTTTTGAGCCTGTTTTTCAGTTGAAAAAAAAGGTTGCCTCAGAATGACACACCCTAATATACATATGTACATGTACACGTCATCATCTCGCTACTCTACCGCGATTATCCAGTTCGATCTCGATTGCCAGCTCCGGCAAATCATTATCTTTACAAAATCTTTATAAAACATAAAATAATTGTATAAATAATATTGTTAAAAAACCAAAGTGTATAAGTTGTTTTTTATTTGAATTAAAGCAGTAGTGTGTGCTCCACAATATATTGGATACAATTAAACATTTAAACATGCTAGTGGAAGTGATTTATCACTAAATTTAAATGCTAAATTTGGCATCTAAGTAAACACTTGGGAATATTTTTCATAACTTACATAATACTAATATTAAAAAAATCTCGCGAAATTCCCAAACCAATCGAAAATATGCAATTTCAAGAAATCACGTATTTTATGATATTTTAGATCTTATATATAAAAATGAAACCGTTTTCGTTGTCACGGCATCACGCGTGAATGGCTGAACCGATTTGGCTGATTTTTTTTTGTTGTATTTGTTATTATTAGCGGAAGGTTCTTATGTAAGAAGAAATTACGAAAGTTGCCGGAAAACCCCTAAAAACAGCCCTTTTCTTTTTCCCATACAAACGTTTTATTTTGTACATATATACATACATACATACATATGTACATATGTAAGTAAAAATGATTGTTTGTTTGTTAGTAACGCTAACGTTCGAGAACGGCGGAACCAATCTTCATGAAATCAGAAGTTGTTCGCTGTGGATCTGGAAAGGGTTAGATATAAAAAAACCATATACTTTTCATAAGGAAAAGTCGAAAAATTGGAAATTTCCAAAAAGTGACTTTTCATACAATTCTTTTTTGTTTTGTTTTTCAATATTTTGATTTGTAAATTATTTGAGTCGTTCAATTTCGGTCGCTTGCTTTTTTATTCCGGCTATATAAAAGAAAAATTATTGAAAATTATTCAGTGAACACTATATGTGTTTCAAACGAAGTGATCAATTACAGATTGAAATTTGTTACGAAGCAATGAAGACATCGCGCTAATATCGGTCGGCGTTCTTTTTGCCATCAACGTATGGCAGCCCTAGACACATGAACTACATGAGACTCCCAGGATGCGATGACATATGTGTGGTATTATGGATCGCTGTCAATCAGCAAGCGATCATCACGATAATACAGCAAGACTTTTCAAACAACAGCTACGATGTTTGATGGACTTTATCTTGAAGCAACGTATGTATATACAAGTATGGTGCAGTAAGATGCTGGATGTACTCTGTTGTCAAGAAGGAAGTGCTGGCTAGTTTCTACTTCATCTTCTTCCAAGCAGCTTCTGCATGCGGCGTCCGGTAAGATTCCCAGTCTTACAGCGTGAATGCCAATAGGGCAGTGGCCCGTCAGGAGCCCCATTATTAGTGAGAGTCTAGCCTTACTAAGGGCAAAGAGATCACCAGATCTTCTGCGATCTATCTTGGGCCAAAAGGCCTTTGCGACCGCACAAGTACCAATGCTGGACCATCGCTGACCGAACAGCCGCGAGGCCCAGCCATCCAGTAGTAGAGAACAGGAGGATGCAGGAGCACCTACCCGTTCCCATTCTACCGATAGTGATTCTAGGGTGCTTTTCCTAGCCAGCTCATCAGCCTTGCAGTTACCCACGATACCGCTGTGGCCCGGCACCCACACAAGTCTAATGATAAAAGCTCTCGCCGCCAGAGACAGTGACGCCAGACACTCTTCGACCAACCACTGTGAATGCATTCAAGGCTAGTATTGCCGCTCTGCTATCAGAGTGAATGGTCACTTCCCTGAAGGTAGACACTGTTTTGAGCAGCATATCTTCTGCTACCTTGATGGCTGCAACCTCAGCCTGGAAAATGCTACAATAGTCGGGAAGTCTGAAGCTGGATTTTATGGAGAGCTCCCGACAGTAGACCCCTCCACCAACCTTCCCCCCAAGCTTCGACCCATCCGTAAAGAAGCTTACTGCCCCTCTCCTCCAGCGACTTCTTCCCTGCCAAACCTCCCTCGTCGGTATATGTGCAGAGAAGGAGCCATCGGAGTTCGATATGGCGACTCCTTGATCCAAATGATCCGGTATGCAGTCAAAGCTTGTGAGGATGTCCGAGTGCTCAGATGCACACCCCTTTAGGAACTCGGACCCCCGGAGCCTGATAGCCACTTTTGCGGCCATACACCTTCCGGCAATATCTACCGGCGTTATGTTCAGAATAGCATTAAGTGCGATGGTTGGGATGGACCTTAATGCACCGCACATGCTGATGAGCGCAGCTCGTTGAACACTCTCAAGTTTCTTAGCAAGTGTGGTCTTCTGCAAAGCCCTCCACCACATGAAGACTCCATAGAATAATATGGGCTTAACTATGGTGTCATAGAACCAGAGTACCACCTTCGGTGAGAGACCCCACCTCTTGCCAATAGCTCCTCTACAGCAATATAAGGCAATCGATGCCTTTCTGGCTCTCTCCTCGATATTCGGCTTCCATGAAAGCTTCTTATCTAGGATGAGCCCTAAGTACTTCACTGTATCCGCCGGTTGCAAGCGGATACCTCCCAATAGCGGTAACGGCGCCTCTGGGATCTTGTACCTTCTACTAAATAAAACCATTTCTGTTTTATTAGGATTGATGGCAAGTCCACTTTCGACCGCCCATTTTGTTACAACGCTGAGATATCCCTGCGTCAATTCATACACGGTGCTTAGAAACTTTCCTTTCACCATAAGTGCTACATCGTCTGCATAGGCAATCACCTTACAGCCAAGATCCTCCAGCTTTTTGAGAAGGTCGTTAACGACTAGGATCCATAGAAGAGGAGAAAGAACCCCTCCTTGAGGGGTTCCCCTGCTAACAGTCCGCCGCGCGCTTGCGCTGCCCCATTCTGATTCGACCACTCTGTCGCACAGGAGACTGAAAATGAGGTGCTTGAGGTTCGATTCAACCCCAAGACCGTCTAGTGCAGCAACGACTGCCTCTGGCAGGACATTGTTGAAAGCTCCCTCAATATCAAGGAAAGTCCCAACCGCGAAGTCCTTACCCTTAATTGCTTCCTCAAGCCACGACACGATAGTGTGTAAGGCAGTGTCTACTGACCTTCCTTTACGATACGCATGTTGCGCTCCTGATAGATAGTCCCTCGGAATACGTCTCCTTAGATACCAGTCCATCAGCCTCGCCAAAGTTTTTAGTAAAAACGAGGAGAGACTGATGGGCCTGAAATCCTTTGCCGTGACGTGGGAGCCCCTGCCAGCCTTCGGGATGAACGTAACCCTGACTCGTCTCCAGGCCCCCGGGATGTAACCTAATCTGATGCAGTTCGCATAGATCGGTGCCAACCAGCCGCATGATACCTTAGCAGCCTGCTGCAGCTGCGCTGGTATGATGCCGTCCGGTCCCGGGGACTTGAATGGTTTGAACAAATTTATCGCCCAAGTCAAGTGACGCTCATCCAGAAGGTCGACAAAGGCCGTGCGATCAGCATTCAACGCTCCGAGAGGCACCTCCGTAGAGGACGTGTTACTAGGGAAGTGAGCATTAAGGAGCATCTGTAGTGTCTCTTCACTGCTCAGCGCCCATTTCCCATCTACATCCTTAAGGTACCCCAGGGACACAGGGTTTTTCGCGAGAATTCGCCTGAATCTAGAGGACTCGTGAAAGCCCTCCTTTTTTTCGCAGAAGCTCTTCCACGAGATCCTCTTAGCCCTTCTTAGCTCGGACTTGTATATCGAAAGTCCTGTTTTATACATCGGGTAATCATCGGGTAGGCCACTCCTACGGGCCTTGTTGAATAAGCGTCTACAGGACGCCCTAATTTCCGAGAGCTCCAAAGTCCACCATTGAGGTTTACCTCTTCCCTTCGGTGTTTTCAATGGACAGGAGCTCTCCAGTGCAGTGATGCACGCCGAGCTGAAAGCCTCGACCCACCCATCCACCACATCGGCGGTGGCCAGCGTGTCCACCCCCGGTGCGCGTGGAAGAGTTTGCCGAAGCCTTCTGCGGTAACCTTCCCAGTCCGTGTTTCGGGGGTTTCTGAACGATTTCCTAGGAGGACCTTCTCCGTCAATACTAAACCCGATATATCTATGATCCGAAAAGGAGTGGTCATCGAGAACCCTCCAGTTCGAGATCAGCGGGGCAATCCTGTGTGAGGCTAGGGTGAGATCGAGAACCTCCTCCCTGCCTGCGGTCACAAAAGTAGGAGAATTTCCCCTATTGCAGATGCAAAGATTTTCGCTAATAATAAAATCAAAAAGCGACTCACCTCTAGTGTTGGTATCCGAGCTCCCCCAGATCGAATGTCGCGAGTTGGCGTCCGAGCCGATGATGACATCAGCACCATTCCTGGACGCTTCCTCCAAGGTCCTCCTTAGTAATGCGGGAGGTGGCCCCACCTCATCGTCGTGAGGCATATACGCAGCGACAAGCCAGATATTCCCGGTGTCGCACTCTAGCTTTGCTGTAACTACGTCAGCGTTGCTGAAATTAGGTAAAAGAAATACCGTTAGTTCGTTTCTGACCAGCATTCTATTTCTACCTGCATCCTTGGCCGCCAGCAGCTTGTGACTCTTCGTCCTTAGTCCAGATATTCCGTTGCTAGTTAGCCACGGTTCCTGGATCAGGACCACATCGGCTTCGTCTTGCTCCAGACGAAGCAGTAGATTGGCGGAAGCCGCCTTTGCATGATGGAGGTTAATCTGGAGGAATCTCATCCTTCAGACTATCCTCTAGAAGCGCCAGTTCAGCGCTTAGGTCATGATCGACCCTCACCTCCTCAAACAATTGTTCGAGGCTGAAAACGGAGTCGCCGATCGACGATCCGCCTCCAGTACTCTCCACGTCCGAGAGGCTTGGGTCGCTTTCCGTGGTCGTTTGACCATCGCTAACGCCTTCTCCCTTCTCCCCCGCATCTGCAGCTTGAGCGCCATCAGCCCTGGCATCCGTTGGGAGTACCTTCAGTACCACCATTTCGAACCCATAGCTGATGGCTCCCTTGGTTCTGCTGAGAGGACCGATGGACTCCGCGTTAAGCATTATCAGCGCTTGCCGATATGGTTCATTGGTTCTCTCCAGCCTTAAAACCCTCCAGTCGTGCGCGGGGAGTGTGGGGTTGCAGTACCTGAGGATTTCCTCTATCTCCTTCGCAGTGGACGGTTCGGCCGGTAACCAGACGCGAGCCCTAGGGCGAAGAGGAAGATCCTCTTTGTCCACGGCCTCCAGTCTGGCCCCCTTCCAAACCTCCCCCACCAGAGAGACTGCCTTCTTGTATAAGATGGCCGATCTTTCATCGGCGCACCTAGTCAGCTTGTGCAGCCCATGATGCCAGCCGGCACTAACGCATTTTGGGGGTGGCCCAGGGTTTTCTTGACCACCCTAAGGAAGACCGAAGAGATAGCCGCCGCTACTCTCTTCCACTCTTCATGGGAGATAGCCCCGTCCTCCCTGCTGCGGTTGAGAACGCCAAGTATCCTAGCATCAGCACCTTTAGCAATCTCGCTGAAGGTTGGCGCCGCCCCCGTTCTCGGTTTTTTGCCAAGAGAGGTTTCTCCCTCGTGCGACCTTTGCCGCTTAACCGCTGTTTCGTGTCTATTCGCTTCGAGTCGTGACCCATCGGTCTCGCTCTCGCTTAACACCTTCTTGGCCCACTCCAGCGTGTTAGCATGCTGCTCAGATACCTGACCAGCATGCTCACCACCGTAGCGTTCCACTATTTTTGCCGCTAATCGACGGTCCGACTTCAGCTTCCTAGCTAAAGCCCCTTTGCTAAAGCCCCCTGTGGACCCCTTCATAACTCTAGCAGAGGAACTTCTGCAGAAGGCAATACGTTCAGAGCCGACCAGCGTAAAGAAGGAGTCGTCTCAACTTTCACCTACCACGCCAACTTAATGACGACGGGGGGGGGAACGTACTCTGAGGCCTGCCAAGGTTTTAACGGGACGGAGACAGTTCCGACATTAGCCCGACAGCCATTTCTGATGGGTGTCACCCCATCATACTCAGGTGCCAGAATGCCGTCACCACCAGCCCAGGGTTCTAACAGATCCAGATAAGTTTCCTATTCTAAAAACCAGTTCGATGCCAGAAAAGTCGTCAAGGGAGTTGTAAGGCCGTGAAGGCCGCAGGCCATTTGGCGTTACCCAGGATGCACCAGCGTGGAGGCGACCTGCACTACATCCCCATGGTGGTTACACCAGATCAAATTGATGAAATCATTTCTGCGGAAATTTCTCATGCAGAGAAAGATCCATTATTCTACGAAGTGAAGAAAACCAATATGGTGCATGGACCTTGCGAACACCACAATCCCACTTGCAATAAATGCACGAAACACTATCCACGTGCTTTTCTTTCGGAAACGCAAACTGGAAATGATGGATATCCATTCTATCGTCGTAGCTCATCAAACGACAATGGCAGGACATTTACCATTCAACTTAGAGTAGTGAATATCGAAGTTGACAACATATGGATCGTACCATATTCGCCACTATTGTGTAATTCACATTCAAAACTCATGCCAATGTTTGATATTGCAGTTTGGTGAAATCGACTTTTCCGACTGTTGTGCGTTTCGCAGTTCATTTGGAGAATGGCTAAAGAGTGTTTTTCAACCCAGAGAATACAGTACAGCCAGCGGAAACACTTCCAACAACAAAATTTACATTGACGAGTTTTTCTTCAACTTGCGTCAGCGATTCGTTTGTGAGAACATTGCTCTATTTGGAAATGCCTTGATATTATGCTCGGAATGCATCGCCGAAGAAATAGGTACGGAGAAAGCAAGGCCAACCAATAGATTGACATCCAGGTGTGTTCTCAACTAATTCCTTAGGACGAATTTACATAATCCACCCGAAAAACTACGATTGCTAATACCTTCGGTTGCTATTAATAAATGTACGTCGTTCAGTTTTATTTGAGTCATTGCGCACACTTTTCGCGATGGTCATTTCGACATATCAGCCTTCAAATCCGCGTCAATTATGGAACACGAACAAAAGTATATTGCCGAAGACTTTTTACATCGTATTCGTTAAGAATTGGAAATAGGCAAATTTCGGTTCCAGTGGTTTGATATCAATTCCACCTCCCTTTTGTCAATTCACTTCAACGAAATATGAGCTCATCACGAATGTTTATGCCAAATTGGCCAAATTATCGTAACATCTTCTCTGTATATTTACGCACCGGAATAGAAACCAAAAAATGTTGCTTACCAAACTGCGTAACATTGAAAAAAATTTAGAAAAATCGAAAATAAATGATTTTTAGCACAACGTAAATTCAACTTTTTTTTCATTTCAAAACACATAATTACACGAAGTACAACGCATGAGTTGTCACGGCATCACTCGTGAATGGCTGAACCGATTTGACTGATTTTTTTTTTGGAGTTTTCTAATACTCTGTACAAGGTTCCTATGGAAAAAAATATTAAGAAAATCTCTCAGAAAGATTGAAAAATATATGTATGTACATTTCATCTTATATATAAAAATGAATCGCAAAATGTGTTGGTAAACGCATAACTCAAAAACGCCTGGACAAATCTTGCCAATTCTTTTTTTAAAATGTTCGTTGAGGCTCAAGGATGGCAAGAAAACCCCGAATAATTGCCGAAAAAACTCCTAAAAACAGCCCTTTTCTTTTTCCCATACAAACGAATGATTGTTTGTTATTAGTAACGCTAAGGGAACGACTGAACCAATCTTGATGAAATTTTCAGAGAATGTTCTGTGTGGATCGGGGAAGGTTTAGAAATAAAAAAACCTGTATGCTTTTCCTGAGGAAAAGTCGGAAAATTGGATTATTCCAAAAAGTTAATTTTTTCCATACAAATTTTTTTTGTTTTGTTTTTCAATTATTTGAATCGTTCAAATTTGTCGTTTGCTTCAAAAATTTTTTGAAATTATTCAGTGAAAATGTTATGTGTGTTGCACACAAAGTGATCAATTACAGATTTAAATTTGTAATATCGGTCGGTGTTCTTTTTGGCATCCACATAAGTACATTAGCAGCGCAAGGCATTTGACCGAGTACTCCCAAGATGCGATGACATACGTGAGGTATTATGGATCGCGGTCAATCAGCAAGCGATCGTCACGATGTCGCATCAATACTTTTCAAGCAACAACTTCGATGGACTTTATCTAGAAGCAACGTATATATGTTGCGATTAGATACTAGATGTACTCTGTTGAGTGGCAGAAGAGAGGTTTGCCCCACGCACACATTCTGACTATAAATCCACCAAACACTATCCACGTGCTTTTCTTTCGGAAAAACAAACAAGAAATGATGGCTGTACTGTACTGTTCTTTATCGGCGTTGCTCACTACACGACAATGGCAGAACACTCAACTTTCAATTTAGAAGTGTGAATATCGAAGTTGACAACACACAGATCGTAATATATTCACTATTATTGTCTAATTCATATTCAAAGCGCATATCAATGTTGAGTATTGCAGTTTGGTGTAATCAATAAAATACGTTTGTAAGTACATCACCAAAGGAAGCAACATGGCGGTTATTGGTCTTGAACGATACGGTTGATACGTGAACTGCACTAAAGCACTTTGTAGCGCTTTCCGACTGTTGTGCGTCTCGCAGTTAATTTGGAGAATGGTCAAAGAGTATATTTCAACCCAGGGAATACAGTACAGCCAATGGAAACACCGCCAGCAACAAAATCAATATTTACGCTCAACTTTCGTCAGTAATCCGTTTGCGAGGACTTTCGGAAATACCTCGATATTATGCATGGAATGCATCGTTGAAGAAATAATTACGCAGAAAGCAAGGCCAACCAGTAAATGGACATCCAGGTGTGTTATCAATTAATGCATTAAGATGAATTTACACAATCCACCCGAAAAACGACGATTGTTTCTACCTTCGGTTGCTATTGATAAATGTACGCGGTTCAACTTCATATGAGTCATTGCGTACTGTGAATGATACGGTGTGTGCAACTTTTTGAGAAGCAAGGCAGCAATTAAAATTGCTGGAAAATGATAATCACTGGAATGAAAATGACGTTCGCACACTTTTCACGATAATCATTTCGACATATCAGCCTCCAAATCCGCGTCTATTATGGGATACGAACAAAAATGACATTGCCGAAGACATTTTACATCTGAAAATTGAATATGGATAAATTCCGGTTGATACTTCCGTTGGTTTGATATCAATTTCATCTGCCGTTTATCGAAAGATGAACTCATCACGAATTGTTTAGACTTAAACTGGAAGATTCAAAGTCAAATTCCGGGAGAATTGCGCTCATACAAATCGATCGATCGTCTTGACAATGAAGACGACGCCGTGAATTATCCAGTGGAGTATCTAAATTCTTTGGAGGGGCTATGTATGCCACCGCATCATTTGCGTCTCCAAGTTGAATCTGTCGTTATTATGCTTCGCAATCTACAACCGCCGAAACTGTGTAATGGAACCCAACTGTTTGTGACGCAGCTATCGAATACAAGGGGGCAGAATACTTGATTCTACGAATTTGTTTGAGTTCTCACGATTTGCCATTTCAGTTCAAACGGATTCCGTTTCCAGTAAAAATAGCATTTGAGATGACAATCATCAGGACACAAGGATAGTCGCTAGAAGTGTATGGCATATATTTTAAGCTGCTATGTTTTTCACACGGCCGAATATACGTAGCGTGCTTACGAGTTGGAAAACTATCTTCTCTGTACATTTACGCACCGCAACAGAAATCAAAAAATGTTGTTTATCAAGCTGCGTTACATTGAAAATAAAAGAAATGATAAATTTAATTTTCATTTCATTTCAAAACACATATGTAATTTCACGCAGGAAAACGGCTGCGGGGTCAGCTAGTAAGTATATAAATTAACTCAAAATAATAGTGAATCGGGGACAATCATTTTAGGAAGGGGGGAGTCCTCCGCAAATCAACCTTACCATAACTTTAAATAAAATTGAATCTTTGCATTTTGCAAATACACAGTCTCATAATTAACGTTTTTGATTGTTTTAGAATCCAATATGCTTTTTCCGTTCTGAATCTAATAATCCATTCTTATCAAAACAATATCGCTTGCCCTCACAAAAAGGCATAACAATAATAATTATAATTGTAAAGAAAACAGAACGCTTAGCGTTTTGCCGAAATATGCTGAAACAGCTAACATTGTAATCGCGCCGCAGAATACCTCATAAACATTATAACGAGTTGTTTTAAAAATGGAAGGCTGATTTATGATACGAGTACCCTTGAGTACCGCAAGGGTCAGTATTAGGCCCGGTATTATTGAACCTCATGCATGGCGCGGTGCTAAGAAGGCAGCAACCAAAAGATGTGAAACTAATAGAATATGTGGACGATCTCATGGTGGTAGCAGTGGCAAAACAACTAGTCGACCTAAGAAACAAAGTACTGAGTGCATAAATGATTACGGTACTGGTTCTCTTCTGGGAGTCTGGAACTGGTAGAACAAAAAACTAAAGTTTTACTCATAAACACCAGGAAGGTAGAAGAACAAATAGAGCTCACTATAGAGAAGTGCGAGATTACTTCACAGCCGCAGCTGAAAGCAACTAAAATTTATAATGCTCTATCAAGAATGATGACCAATGCAGGCTGTGTGCATTCCAGCCGCTGATTCTTAATAGCGAAAGCAATGAGTTCCGTAATACTGTACGCAGCAATAGTATGGATACAGGCAATGAACATAAAAGCTTATGGTAAACAAATAATTGCAGTTCACAGTGCTTTCTGCGATTTGAGTAATAAGTGCTTTCCGGATTATATCAACCGTCGCTGCTGAAGAATTATCCAGTATACCACACATTGACATCCAGGGAGATGAACTCGAGCGATTATATCAGCTATCAGCGTCTATAAGAGTATCGGTAAGGACAGAGGAGAGAAATAAGAGCGCTAAAATGTGGCAGGAGCGGTGGAATTCCTTATCCAAAGGGCGCTAGACACATCGACCGAAATACATGCGTGATTTAGAAGTTAACTTTTCAGATTCCATAATGACATTAGCTGTCCGACGTGTACAAGGTATATAGAAGACTCTGAACATGTACTATTTTATTATCCTCAAATACAATGGAAGACCTAAAAGCCACACTCGGTGGTAGTTTTACCGTCGATAATTTAACGACACTCATGGACACTTTTAAATGGAAAGCTGTCGGCGAAGCGACAGCAGCCATAATGACAAAACTAAGATTTTTTCAAGAGATTAGGCGACCGTCAGTCCGCACAATAGAGGACACTTTAATGTCCTGTCCCTCCCACGAAGTAATACTTAATTGATGGTTACGTGAGAGAGTCTTGAGTTGGGAGTAGGTTAGGTTTAGCGGATTAAAATTCCGCACTTGGGCTTTCGATGCTGCCTCCTGCTATAAAAAAACAAAATATAAAATTTGAGACAAATTCTTTTGTTTATCCATTGTTACAATCGCAACGCACTACCGAGGTGTACCAACTTAAGCAGCTGCTGTAAACAAAATGGTGCCATATTTGGCATAGTAATTAAGGACAGTCCTACCAACTTAGCAAAATATATTTTTTTTATATCATTTACGCGGGAGTTTAATTACAACTTCCCGGTGCTTTTTTGTCACAATGTGCAAAGCTAATGATTGTGTTACGGCAATAAGAATTTGAAGGACAAGGTAAGTAGTTGCAAATGAAAAAATGTAACAGAGAAAAAAATAAAAAATACTATAAATTGAAGAAATTTAAAATTCATCTTGAAGATCCACTACAACGAAAAAATATGGCCTTTATAAGCGGCGTTATTCTGGCTGAGATGACAAAGGATCGCGATGGTTTTTGGATGTGTGTGTGTAACTAGAAAATTAAGAGAAGTATTACAGATACTTACAAAGAGCTAACAGTAGTAGGAAAGTCCAAAAATTAATATTGTGACTGTTTAAAAGTTATACCTGCGTTTATATAACTTGTAAAGTTATGTACATTTATGTTAAAAATGCTAAGCTATCTTTAATAACTTTGAAACAGTCTACATATATTAACAACCCGTATTTATAAAATTAAATTAATAGCACTTTACACTTTTATTTTACCAAAGTAAATTCACTTTATACTTTTAAATCTAAAGCACAGTAAATTCTGCTTCTGTCGATGTCACTTTTCGAACTGATTCTGCGAGGACACAGAGCTTCTTTACTCTAAAAGTACCTAACAGTTCCTGCCTGTCTTCTCTTTGTTCGCAGAATACGATCAAGCTTCACTTAGTGACAGTTTCTCTATTCTTGCTACCATGCTTAGTTGCGCATTTTCAATCCAAAGTACCGAAATATATGCCACCTATACATCGCCTATTTCAAATGACGCTCTGGCATACATACATATACAGTTGACTACAAAATACATATATTAGCGCTCCGACATATCCTTAAATATGTATACATATAAGGTATTAATTAATTTTAACAATTAGTTTAAGTAAATATGTTTTTACAATTAAATAAAGCAAAATTATATAAAAAATACTGAATTTTGTTTCAAATAATTGATATTGGTTATGGTAAAACGGTAACCAATACGCTAATCTATGAATTTCAAAGAAGTGACAAAAGTGTAATAAATTGGGGTATTCAGACCAACTTTGTTAATTCGTTAGTTATTGCTCGGTCGTTTTTTACGTGCGTTTTGTTTTTGTAAAATTAACAGATTACCGTTTTTCGTCTTGATATCATCGCTGTTTGGTTTGCGTTGTTGCCTCAAAAGTTAGCTTGATTCATTTTGGAATTAAATTTACACCCACTTCTGAGGTGGAGCAAAAAATATGTTCACAGTTAAGTGTTTTAACGAAGTACCAACCAACAAATTACCAGAATAAAATAACATATCGAGGTTATATATATGCCTGTTAATACTAACAAATAGGTAACAAACTGCTAACCAAAATAATAAGACTAACAGAAATTTGGGTTACAACTATTTTTGTTACGTCTAACACATAGGTTAAGTGTAAGCTATTCACTAACAAAAGTATTTGTTACCTTTAAAGTAGCCATACACGACATACATCTTGTTCGGTCTGTATGAAATCGTTTCGTCATACACGACATACAAATCCATTTTGCTTTTGATCTTTCAACAAGGAATATGTGCGACCAGTAAACGGAAAACTGTTTGTCTGCGATCTTTCCTCTTCGAGATTTTGTCCGCGATCTTTTCTCTTCGAGATTTTGTGTGCATCTTCGTTCGTAAGAAATCAAACATTTTCGCCAACATAAGTAGATCGGTATGCGCACAAGCCCATACACGAGTAATAGCAGAAACAGCGAGAAAACTCCACCCTTCCTCAGTTGCCGTTCGTAGAATGCAAAATGTGTCAAAAGTTTGTTTGTTTTCATTTGAACAATGTTGCCATTGCTCAATATGCATGGTAGGGATGGGTAATTTTTTAGCCTGCAAAGATATCAAAGTGCGAACGAGGGCTAGGTAAAGGGAATATCGTTTTACGGAAGGAAGGGCATGAAAAGTTGCGAAAAAATAAATTATATTCCTGCAAAACTTGATTTTAATCGCAGAGTGGCTGCGGTGATACTGACTTTGTACACAAATTAAATAACGAAAATTTACTTCATTTCGGTATTTTACGGTTGTGTGAACAAAAATAGATAGAAATATACAGGGGTGTTGTGAAATCTGATAGTTGTCGGAATCAAAATTGAAACCGATCAAAAAAAGCAGTAGGTGTAATGAAAACAGACATTATTGGTTTGATATTCGAAACAGAATTTGTATCGGTTTTGGATGTCACGGAAACCAATTTTATCAGTTTTGCTGTCAGAAACAAAACAAGAAGATAGTCGCACACAGATTTGAAATGTAAGTTAAGAAATCAAGTTATTTTATTGTTACGAATTGATTTATCTTTATTTCTATAGGAGAAAACATAAGAATAGAATGAAACTATATGTCTTAATTATTGAGTTTTGGAAAAAATACGGATATTTAAGGAGGGAGCCTGCTTTAGAGGCTTAAAAAATCGATTTTTTTGATGTTTTTTTTGGAGGGAAAGAAATAATTGATTAAAGGGAAATTTCTAGTAATCCAGTCATTATAGTAAGTTCACCTCGGAATTCGATATACCCATTTATATGTCTGTAAATACTTGTATATTGACACCCTAAAGTTGTCTGAAAACCTACATATGGTAGGGTATACCTACCAATATACAAGTATTTACAGATATATAAATGGGTATATCGAATTCCGAGATTCTTACCTAATTTAAGCTTAAATGACTGGATTATAGGGTTTATAGTTATCAACAAAAGAAATGTTACTTTATGTTGTTTAAACATATGTTCAAACTTAACTTTATATTTAAGTTTAAATAGAAGATAATTTAATGCCAAAGATAATAAACTTTGCCACAATTCCATACGTTTAGTTTTTTTTCAATCCTGCTCGCCAATTAAAAAAAATTATAAAATTGAAAAACCCAGTCAAAGTTTTCGCTTTCTGCCCAAGCGCTCATATTTGTATCTGCCAGACGCTCGGTCACTGTTTCCCTTCTAGCTTCGAGAATATTTTGAATTCCCTTAACTTTAGGGACATATTCTTAGACAATTTTTAAAGAGATCCATTGTTTTTTGCTTAACAATTCAATTTTTTGAAGCTTCTAAAACAGGCGTAGTAACTTAACACCCAAATGCGTCTTTATTCATTCGATAAATATCATCTCTTAAAATCTTTCTTTAATTCGGAACTCATTAAAAACTTTAATAGAATTGCTTCCAAATGTATTCATTTGCAAGTTTTGTCACATTAGTAAACAGCTGGTTCGAATATTGGTTTTGCGTATGTTCGAAAAGACGAAAATCCATCAGATTCTGTGACACCATTGATAATCAGAATTGGTTTGCAATTCTGACAGCTAAGCGATTCTGTCTTGGATTCCACAACACCCCTGATATTGCAAGTTTTACAGCCATGGCCGTCTGTCTGTCCGTCCGTCCGTCTGCCTGTATATATACGAACTAGTCCCTCAGTTTTTAAAATATCGTTTTGAAAATTTTCAAACGTTATTTTCTCTGCTCATTTGTCGGAACTTTCGATATCGCACTATAACATTTAGCTGCCATACAAACTGAACGATCGAAATCAAGTTCTTGTATGGAAAACTTTCACATTTGACAATGTATCTTCACCAAAGTTGACACAGGTTATTTTCTAGGGCAACAATGTAATCTCCGAAGAAATTGTTTAGATCGGTTAACTATGGCATATAGCTGCCATACAAACTGAACGATCGAAAAAAAGTTCTTGTATGGAAAACGAAATGTAATACGAAGTGTGTTCAAAAAGTATCGCTAATTTTGTGTTTTTTTCAAAAATTATTTATTTATTCATGAATATCTATTTTGTCCCCTTCAAAGTAATCCCCATGAGATATTATACATATGTGCCAACGGTTTTTCCACTCTTCGAAGCACTTCAAAAAATCATTTTTTTTATCTTCTTCAGCTCCTCCTTCGATGCCGTCTTTATCTCGTCAAGAGAAGCGTAACCTTCGTCTTCATCCTCTTCAGTTTAGGGAACAAGAAAAAGTCACAGGGGGCCAGATCTGGGGAATACGGTGGCTGCGGCATCATTAGTGTGTTGTTTTTGGCCAAAAAGTCGCGCACAAGCAACATAGTGTGAGCAGGGGCGTTATCGTGGTGCAAAAGCCAATTTTTGTTCTTCCACAAATCCGGGCGTTTCTGGCGGATTGCT
The DNA here is from genome assembly GCF_023373825.1 of Bactrocera dorsalis. Classification (NCBI taxonomy): domain Eukaryota; kingdom Metazoa; phylum Arthropoda; class Insecta; order Diptera; family Tephritidae; genus Bactrocera; species Bactrocera dorsalis. The sequence goes on from NC_064303.1 coordinate 48,685,679, forward strand.
TCGCGCAAATTGCGCATAACTTGCAGGTAATATTCCTTATTGACCGTTCTTCCCTGTGGCAAGAACTCATGATGCACCACGCCCCTGCAATCGAAGAAAACTGTCAGTTACGATTCGCGATACTTTTTGAACACACTTCATATACGAAGAAATTGTTCAGATCGGCTTACTATATACAAACCTAACGATCGGAATCTAGTGCTGGTATGGAAAACTTTTTCCATTTGACGTAGTACCTTTATGAAATTTGGTATGAGTTGTTGTTCAAAGAAATAATGTTATATCGGAAGAAATTGTTCAGATCGGCTCACTATAGCATATAGCTAGCATACAAACCGAACGATCGGAATCAAAGGCTTGTATGGAAAGCCTTCGCATTTGATGTGGTATCTTCACGAAATTTGACATGGATTACTGCTTAAGGTAATAATATAATCTCCCAAAAAATTGTTCAGATCGGATTACTATAGCATACAGCTTTCATACAAACTGACCGATCGAAATCAAGTTCTTACATGGAAAACTTTTGCATTTGACAATGTATATTCACAAAAGTTGGCACAGATTATTTTCTAAGCTAAGAATGTAATCTCCGAAGAAATTGTTCAGATCGGCTTACTATAGCGTATAGCTGCCATACAAACTGAACGATTGGAAAACAGTTCTTGTATGGAAAACTTTTGCATTTGATAAGATATATTCACGAAATTTAGTATAGATTATTTTCTAAAGCAATAATGTAATCTCCGAAGAAATTGTTCAGATCGGTTAACTATAGCATATAGCTGCCATACAAGCTGAACGATCGGAAAAAAGTTCTTGTAAAGAAAAATTTTGCATTTGATAAGATATTTTCACAAAATTCAGTATAGAATATTTTCTAAGGCAACGAGGTAATCTCCGAAAAAATTTTTCAGATCGGATTACTATAGCATATAGCTTCCATATAAACTGAACACATAGTTACTAAAAGATATGTACCTGTGAAAGGTATATTAGCTCCGGTGCAGCCGAAGTTAATGTTTTTTCTTGTTTTTATTTACCTTTCTATGGAGGAAAATTCTAATCACTGTAAGGAAAAAATTATATAAATTACACTCGTATCTGAAAACAATTTTATATTAATAAGATGCACAATACCATATGGTTGTTCTTATTTTGTTCACACCACTGTATATGTGATGGAACAGTTAATAGTGGTGATACCAGTTATAAAAATTCACTTTTCACAATTGGGAATTCTTTTCTTAAGTTGTAAGCTTTTATACCAGTGGTTCCCAAACTTATTTTGTCTACCGCCCACTTTGAGAATAAATATTTTTTTTAGCGCCCCCATTTTTTCACCACTAAAACTTCAAATTAATTATTGTGACCTATATATGTATATTAACGGAGAATTCTAAACGAAACTTTTACTATAACCAGCAACTTGAAACCTGAGTGCGGTAGGTAACATACAACGGCGTTTAGGTCTCAAGTTAACTCTTACGGGCTCCACCTGCCAATAAGAATGATTATTGAAACACAACTTTATAGTATTAAAACAGAGAATCTTTTATTAAAAATAAAACTAAAATAATCGGTCCATATATAAAAATTAATGTGAAGGATGAATCTGATGCTGTTTAATAAGTTTGTTAATATTTTCCAATTTACTTAAGAACAGTCGCAAGTCGCCACATTCGGTAACAAGCAAACTATTTCTATTTTTAGTAAGCAGTGTTGTCACAGCACTAAATCCACGTTCACACAAATATGACGATGGGAATGCTATCAAGAATCGTTGAACGATTGACCATAATCCAGGGTACAATTGCGAGATCGGTTTTTGTAGCCAAAATTCTTGGTAACCATTTTTGAACTTGATTTTTATTTCCTCGTTTGTTGTCAATTCTATAAGCTCTTCTTCCAGCTGAAGTGGCATTGCTGTGTTGATATTTGAAAATGGATCCAACACCCAGTCTGGTATTTCCAAGTTCAAAATGTCCTGGTATCGTTCGGTGAAGTCAATGTGGAGGTTTTCCAAATGTTGGCAGTAGGCAAACAATTCGTCGTTACTGCATGATACTGATAAATCCGGAAAATTGTGAAACTCACGTCTGCCCAGATTTTTTTTTGTGTAGAAGCAGTTTGGCTGCGAAAGCAGCAACGACGATTTTTGTTTTCATTAAATTTAGTTTATCGCCTTGCAGTTGGAGATTCATGTCGTTGAACAATTTATACAGGTCTGTCATGTAAGCTATATCATTCTTTGATGTTATGAGCTTGTCTTGAAATTCTGTATCTTTAGTTTCCAAGAACTCTATAACAGAGTCAAACAGGTTGTAGAATCGAGTCAGACAATTGCCTCTTGAAAGCCAACGAACTTCAGAATGAAAGAACAAACGATTGAAATCCTCGTCATTAGTAACACAGAGCTGATGAAATAATCTATCATTCAAAGAGCTGTTGCGGATTTTATTGACTGCTTTGATGACATATTGAAGTGATTGAAATAGTTTTTCACTTAAGTTTCTGGCAACTAAATGTTGTCTATGAATAACGCAATGTACACCAAGGACATCTGGAATTTTGTTTTTTAAGTGCGCTATTAAGCCTTTATGGCACCCTATCATAGCCGGAGCGCCATCCGTAGCAATTGAAATAATATTTTTCAAAGGAATCTCTTTCTCATCGTAAAACTTTTCCAATATATTGAATATGGTTTCGCCTTTTGTATCGGTCTCTAAATTTGTAGCAAATAATAGTTCTTCACATATTTTCTCATCTTTAATAAATCTCACGTAAGACAACAACAATGCTTCATTAGTTGGTAAAGTGGACTCATCGAGCTGAATTGAGAATTGGCTTGTCCTCAGGTGATCGCACAATGATTCTTCAATGTTTTCAGCCATTTCATCAAATCGTCTTTTTCGGATAATATCTGCGGCCGGTTTATGAAGCACGGTAGTTATTACTTCATTTATTGCTGGCAATGTTAACTCTTCTCCGATGTTATGTGGTTTGCCTTTTTAAGCAATTAACAAAGAGATATGGTACGAAGCGCGAAGTCCGTCGTCATCTTGCTTAGCAGCCACCGAAAATAGTTTTGCTACACTTGGCTTATGCTTCTTCTCTAGGTCTTGAAAATATGCTACATTCTTGTCTCTCTTATCTGGATGCATTTATTCAAATGATCTTGCAGTGTTGAAGGCTTCATTGCTTCATTCGAAAATGTTTTTAGACATAGAAGACACAAAGGCGAGGCTGGGTTTGTGGGATTTTCAATGAATCCGAATTTAATGTATTCGGCACAGTATTGCCGTCTCTTCTTTTTTACTTCCGACATTGTTTTGCTTTGAGAAATACGTTTAACATCGAGAGTAGTGTAAAGGAGGCGTAAGTAATGCTCATCTATTGCGCGCAAAACCACAAATGAATGTAAAATAAATATTACATTGTTTATATAGGAATGCTTAAGCACAATTATTATATTGTAGTCCAAAAATATGAATTCTTATTTTTCGTAAAAAATGATCTTTCTACTTTTCGTATTTTCCTCAGAAATACATTTGTAAGAAAGATTGATAAAGATCCTTTTTTTATTTTCCACATAAAAGATTTAAGGAGTTCAAAACGTGCGCTACATCAGCTACCTACCCGACGTCATTTCGCAAGTGATAAAATAAATTTTTCAAGAGCTCAAAGCATGCGCTACATCAGCTCGAACCTACCTACCCTACACCTTTGCGCAAATGATTATATTGTAGTATAATAGCAAATGCCCACATACAGATTTGGCAACGGCAATAGCAATACGTTTGACAGTTAGTATTCTATAAATTCTATCCTGTCGAGATGCCCCGTTATGAAACGGGTCGCTCCGTTTTTCATTTTTTCTATATTCAATAAAATAGGACAGAATATATGAACTACGCGGAGAGAACTATAGAACCGAGTTTGAGAAATCTTTTAATTCATATAAGTTGATGTTCTCAAGTTATTATTGAGAGTCGAGAGCTCATGTAGTCGTTGTCTAAGAGGCCTCCTAGCTAAATAAAATTACAAATAACCCCCCAGGCCTATACACAACGCCCCATTTTCTTTCTGGGTCTCTTACCGCCCCCCTTGACACCTGTAGCGCCCACAAGGGGGCGTTATCGCCCACTTTGGGAAACACGGTTTTATACGTTCGTAGTTCAGTTTTATATATGTACATATGTATAAAAAAAATAAAAGATGGTTGTAAACATAATATATGTATATTTTAAAATTATGTTAGAAAATATATGAGTTGCGAGATTTTTCCGTTTGATTGTTTTACAAAAATATTCAAAGAAGTGTGAGTTTATTATCTCTTAGTGTTTTGTTAAATTTTAGAGATATAAGTTGTGATGTAAAATACTAATTCACATTTTAGAATGGGAACACATATTTTCAAAAAAATAAAATTTTGTATTCATAAAGTAAAACTATACATAAGTACACGGTATGGCATTATTAATTGAAAGTGTCTAAGCACAAAAATAGAAAACAAATGCAAATAAGTGCATGCTGAGCGCTCATTTGTGCATATGTGTTCGAAGAAACAGTGTTCATAAACTGAAGTTATTGTAATTTAAATCTGCAGAAAATGTTATCAGCTAGTGAAAACAGTGTCCAATCCAATTTAAAAAGAGAATTTAATACATGAATTTAATGCGGAATGTGGGGCAAAGTATTTATATCAGGAAAACTCTGGCAGCATACAATGTATATTATATAAACTTTTTATTAGTTGTCTTCTTCTTCTTCTTAATTGGCGTAGACACCGCTTACGCGATTATAGCCGAGTTAACAACCGCACGCCAGTCGTTTCTTCTTTTCGCAACGTGGCGCCAATTGGATATTCCAAGCGAAGCCAGGTCCTTCTCCACTTGGTCCTTCCAACGGAGTGGAGGTCTTCCTCTTCCTCTGCTTCCCGCGGCAGGTATTGCGTCGAATACTTTCAGAGCTGGAGTGTTTTCGTCCATTCGGACAACATGACCTAGCCAGCGTAGCCGCTGTCTTTTAATTCGCTGAAATGTGTTAATGTCGTCGTATATCTCGTACAGCTCATCGTTCCATCGAATGCGATATTTGCCGTGGCCAACGCGCAAAGGACCATAAATCTTTCGCAGAACCTTTCTCTCGAAAACTCGCAACGTTGACTCATCCGTTGTTGTCATCGTCCAAGCCTCTGCACCATATAGCAGAACGGGAATTATGAGTGACTTATAGAGTTTGGTTTTTGTTTGTCGAGAGAGGACTTTGCTTCTCAATTGCCTACTTGGTCCGAAGTAGCACCTGTTGGCAAGAGTTATCCTGCGTTGGATTTTTAGGCTGACATTGTTGGTGGTGTTTACGCTGGTTCCAAGATAGACGAAATTATCTACAACTTAAAAGTTATGACTGCAACAGTGACGTGAGTGCCAAGTCGCGAGTGCGACGCCTGTTTGTTTGATGACAGGAGATATTTCGTCTTGCCCTCGTTCACTGCCAGACCCATTTCTTTTGCTTCCTTGTCCAGTCTGGAGAAAGCAGAACTAACGGCGCGGGTGTTGAGGACGATGATATCAATATCATTCGGCATACGCCAGCAGTTGTACACTCTTATAGAAGATGGTACCTTCTCTGTTGAGTTCTGCAGCTCGAACTGTTTTCTCCAGGAGCAGGCTGAAAAAGTCGCACGATAGGGAATCGCCTTGTCTGAATCCTCGTTTGGTATCGAACGGCTCGGAGAGGTCCTTCCCGATTCTGACGGAGCTTTTCGTGTTGCTCAACGTCAGCTTACACAGCAATATTAGTTTTGCGGGGATACGAAATTCAGACATCGCGGCATAAAGGCAGCTCCTTTTCGTACTGTCGAAAGCAGCTTTGAAATCGACGAAAATGTGGTGTGTGTCGATTCTCCTTTCACGGGTCTTTTCCAAGATTTGGCGCATGGTGAATATCTGGTCGGTTGTTGATTTACCAGGTCTAAAGCCACACTGATAAGGTCCAATCAGTGTGTAATCTTTCACACAATACGCTCGACAGAACCTTATATGCGATGTTAAGGAGGCTAATCCCACGGTAGTTGGCGCAGATTGTTGGGTCTCCTTTTTTATGGATTGGGCATAGCACACTTAAATTCCAATCGTTGGGCATGCTTTCGTCCGACCACATTTTGCAAAGAAGCTGATGCATGCTCCTTATCAGTTCTTCGCCGCCGTTTTTGAATAGCTCGGCCGGCAATCCGTCGGCCCCTGCCGCTTTGTTGTTCTTCAGGCGGTCAATTGCTATTCGAACTTCTTCATGGCCGGGTAATGGAACGTCTGCTCCATCGTCATCGATTGGGGAATCGGGTTCGCCTTCTCCTGGTGTTATGTGTTCACTGACATTCAGCAGGCTGGAGAAGTGTTCCCTCCATAATCTATGTATGCTCTGGGCATCGGTGGCTAGATCACCTTTGGGGGTTCTACAGGAGTATGCTCCGGTATTGAAACCTTCTGTAAGCCGCCGCATTTTTTCGTAGAATTTTCGAGCATCACCCCTGTCGGCCAGTTTATCAAGCTGTTCGTACTCACGCATTTCGGCCTCTTTCTTTTTCTGTCTACAAATGCGTCTCGCTTCCCTCTTCAACTCTCGGTATCTATCCCATCCCGCACGTGTTGTGGTCGATCGTAACGTTGCGAGGTAGGCAGCCTGTTTTCTCTCCGCTGCGACACGGCACTCCTCGTCGTACCAGCTGTTCTTTTGCACTTTCCGAAAACCAATGGTTTCGGTTGCAGCAGTACGTAAGGAGTTTGAAATGCCGTCCCACAGTTCCCTTATACCGAGTTGTTGACGAGAGCTCTCAGAGAGCAGGAGTGCAAGCCAAGTAGAGAATCGTTCGGCTGTCTGTTGTGATTGCAGCTTCTCCACGTCGAACCTTCCTTGTGTTTGTTGACGTGCGTTTTTTTGCTGCACAGAGGCGGGTGCGAATCTTAGCTGCAACAAGATAGTGGTCCGAGTCGATGTTAGGACCTCGGAGCGCACGCACATCTAAAACACTGGAGACTGTCTTCCGTCTATCACAACATGATCGATCTGGTTGGTAGTTTTTCGATCCGGAGACTGCCAGGTAGCTTGATGGATCTTCTTATGCTGGAATCTAGTACTACAGATAACCATATTTCGGGCCCCGGCGAAGTCGATCAGCCTCAACCCATTTGGGGATGTCTTCTCGTGGAGGCTGGATTTACCGACCGTAGTGCCAAAGATACCATCTTTGCCCACCCTGGCGTTGAAGTAGCCAAGCACGATTTTTACATCGTGGCGGGGGCATCTCACATAAGTGCGCTTCAAGCACTCATAAAAGGCGTCTTTGGTCACATCGTCCTTCTCTTCCGTCGGGGCGTGGGCGCAAATCAGCGATGTGTTGAAGAACCTCGCTTTGATGCGGATTGTGGCTAGACGTTCATTCTCTGGAGTGAATGATAGTACGCGGCGGCGGTGTCTCTCTCCCACCACGAATCCCACACCAAACCTGCGCTTCTTTATATGGCCACTGTAGTAAATGTCACATGGACCTACTCGTCTCTGTCCTTGTCCCGTCCATCGCATTTCTTGGACGGTGGTGATGTCAGCCTTTGTTTTCACGAGGACATAAACCAGCTGGGCAGTGGCACCTTCCCAGTTAAGGGACCGGACATTCCAGGTGCATGCCCTCAATTCGTAGTCCTTATTTCGTTTGCCATGGTCGTCATCAAAAGGTGGGTCTCTCATCCGATGCTGGTTATAACTATTCACTGGGGGTGTTTTTTTACGTGGCGGGTCCCAAACCCAGCGCTCAACCCTATGCAGGGGATGTTTCGCCTTCTCACTTTAGCTCGCCTTCAAAGGGATGTTCTTACGCTACCCAGGGGATACTTGGTCAGAGACCGGAAGTCGTGAGCTGCTTGAGTCATATGTAAAAGAATCGTTTCTAGCCACTCCCAAGTGAATGGCAATCAGAGAACTTTCCTCACTTGCGTGAACTTCTACACATGACTCCATCCTTAGTTGTCTTACATTTTATTAATTTAAGGCATGTAGTTCTATGTAGTCGACTTCATCAATCTGCTGCTGGAGAAAATAGTTTGAGCCGCCGAACTTAAACGAGCAGGTACAATCTTTAATGAAAGTGTACAGCTGCTGGCGTACGCCGATGATATTAATATCATCGGCCTCAATACCCGCGCCGTTTCTTCTGCTTTCTCCAGACTGGACAAGGGAGCAAAGCAAATGGGTCTGGCAGTGAGCGAGGGCATGACGAAATATCTCCTGTCATCAAACAAACAAACGTCGCACTCGCGACTTGGCTCTCACGTCACTGTTGACAGTCATAAATCGTAAATGATTTCGTCTATCTAGGAACCAACGTAAACACCACCAACAATGTCAGTCTGGAAATCCAACGCAGGGTAGCTCTTGCCAACAGCTTCTTCGGACTGAGTAAGCAATTGAGATGTAAAGTCCTCTCTCGACGAACAAAAACCAAACTCGTATAAGTCACTCATAATTCCCGTTCTGCTTTATGAAGCAGAGGCCTGGACGATGTGGTGAAGGACCTGGCTTCGCTTGGAATATCCAATTGGCGCCACGTAGCGAAAAGAAGAAACAACTGGCGCGCTGTTGTTAACTCGGCTATAATCGCCAATTAAGAAGAGGAAGAAGTTATAAAGAAATTTAAAATTGTTAGGCAGTTTTACAATAGTTAGCTCTCAAAATGTGCACGCGAGTTACATATCGTCACCTGAAATGCAAAATAACGTAACAACATTTTCAGAAATTTACAGTGGCATGAATGAAACACGGAATAAAATGGAACATGAGTGAAACAAAATTTTAATATTGGTTAAAACTGGTTTATATATGACCGCAGAACCAGAAAATGTTGAACATATTTAATATTATGTATATAATTTGAAGTAGTGAAGCGTAATCAATAAGACACTCAATTTCGAATTTTTTGATGATACTGTTACGAATTTACTCTTTGCTAGTTCACTTTGTTAGGTTCGTATCTCTGGATTGACAAATAAAATCAACACTGTTTAATTTAATTCGACAACTCTTTATTTCACAACTCGTCTACACTATAGCAGTTTACTCTTAGCACTGATTGATTACGTTGGCGCTGCCACGGCTTATATAGCCACGCACTTCTCGCTGATGCCGACGTGTCCTTCTAGAATATCGCGTCTGGAAATTACCAGAACATACGGCTATACGGCGCCAGACGCAAGCAGACAGTCGCGGCGCCAGACTCAGCAATTGTTTAACTAGACAAGCGGACAGTGCGGCGCCAGATGTCTACAACAAGACAAATGCTATTCCATATACCTACAGCTATTGTTCATAATCAGGGATGCATATAGCAATACAAATAAAACTTAATACTACTTTTTGTAACACTGCCCTCCACTAAAGCCTAATCGTCCCGATTAGGCACAAATCCTCTTGAACCAAATGGGGCGAGCCTCTCCAAATGTACTACTTTCATTTTACATCGTGCTTTTCCATGTCTTTGTATGCGGTATACCACGTCATTAAGTCGTTTCATCACCATATAGGGTCCTTCCCAGGCTGTCTGTAGTTTCGGGGACAAGCCTTTCTTTCGAAGTGGATTGTACAACAGGACCAGATCACCTTCTTCAAAACCTTTTGAATTTGCCGCTTGATCGAACCGGTCCTTCATCTTATTGCTCATCAGATGCGTATGCTGTCTTACCATTAGATGCAATTCATTCATTTCTTCCTTTAAGGCAGAACAATAATCTCCATCATTTCTTACAGCTGTAGGATTCGTTCCAAACTTAAGATCAGCAGGGAGTCGCAGATCAGATCCGAAAATAATCTTTGCTGGCGTGTAACCAGTTGTCTCGTGCTTCGCTGAACGATACGCCAGCAGGAACATCTGGATGCACTTGTCCCAATTCCGTTGATCTTTATCAACGATTTTCCGCAGATGTTCTTCGAGCGTTCGGTTGAATCTCTCTACCATCCCATCTGATTGTGGGTGTAACGCTGTTGTCCGTGTCTTGTGGATGCCCAATAATGTACAGACTTCTTGGAAAATGGAAGATTCGAAATTCCTGCCTTGATCTGAGTGTAATTCGACGGGCACTCCGAACCTTGTTATCCAATTTTCTACAAACGCTTCGGCTACGGTCTTCGCTTCCTGGTTTGGTAAGGCATATACTTCTGGCCATTTACTGAAATAGTCCATGACAACCAGTAGATATTTGTTACCGGCCGTACTGGTTGGGAACGGACCTGCAACATCCATTGCGACTCGTTCAAATGGTGATCCCACGTTGTACTGTTGTAGCCTACCGCGACTTTTGGCTTTAGGACCTTTAGCTGCCATGCACTCTACGCAATTACTTATCCATTCTGCTATGGAATCTCGACAACCGATCCAGTAGAACCGTTGTTTAATCTTCTCTATAGTTTTTGTAATTCCAAGGTGCCCTCCACTAGGTCCATTGTGATATTCTTTCAACACTTTCGGGATCATGGACTTCGGTACTATGATCAACAGACGAGACTGTTTGCCATCTTCACTTTCCCAGGTACGATGAAGGTATCCATTAACGAGGTTTATGCTGTTCCATTGGGCCCAATATGCTTTTGCAGTTGGACTCTCGCTACTTATTTGTTCCTTTGGTGGTCGTACCCCATTTTCTTTGGCTATTATCAGCTTTGCAAGATCAGGGTCCTCTAGCTGATTGATTCTGATGCGGTGAGGAGTCCAATCATCTTCAGGTTCTATATTCAGTAATCGCACGTCGATTATACCTTCTTTTCCTTCTGATTTGGAGCAATGTTTACATTCCAGTGGACAAGGGCGACGTGATAATGCATCCGCATTTTTGTGGTGAATCCCCTTTCGATGTTCCGTTTCGAAGTCGTAATTCTGTAATCTTTCGATCCATCGTGCAATTTGGCCTTCCGGATTCTTAAACTGTAATAACCATTTTAATGCTGCATGATCAGTCCTCAGCAAGAATCGTTGTCCATACAAATACTTGTGGAAATGTTTTACACATTCCACCACAGCTAGTAGTTCTTTTCGCGTCACACAGTAGTTTTTCTCTGGTTTCCCGAGCACTCTGCTGTAATACCCAATTACTCTTTCTTGTCCGTCGATGAGCTGAGACAGGACACCTCCAATTCCATAAGCGCTCGCATCTGTATCCAGGATGAATTTCTTCCCAGGTATTGGATAAGCCAACATCGGCGCCGTACAAAGTAGTTCCTTAAGCTGCTCAAACGCTTTTTCTTGTTCCAACTGCCATACGAACGGGCGATTCTTCTTTGTTAAATCATGTAAACTTCTAGCCACGTTCGCAAATCCAGGTACAAAACGGCGGTAATACGTGCATAAGCCAAGGAAGCTGCGGAGTTCATGTATGTTGGTGGGTCGAGGCCAATCTTTGACTGCTTTTATTTTTCCTTCCTCGGTGTGAATCCCCTCAGTTGACACTTTATGTCCGAGATATGTGACCTGCTTCTTCCATAATGAACACTTCTTGGGATTCAAGCGTAATCCGGCTGATGCTATTCGCTGAAAGACTTCCTCTAGATTTTTCAGATGATCATCAAAACTTTTTCCCATGATGATAATGTCATCAAGATACACCAAACATGTCTTCCAGTTGAGTCCTTTTAACACATGTTCCATCAGTCGCTCGAACGTTGCAGGCGCATTACATAACCCAAATGGCATCACAGAGAATTCCCACAACCCGTCGCCCATACTGAAAGCGGTCTTTTCACGGTCACATTCATCGATCTCGACTTGCCAATATCCACTTTGTAGATCTAATGTAGAAAACCATTTCGCTCCAGACAAGGTGTCTAATAACTGTCTTTCTTTGTGACATCATTCAACTTCCTATAATCTACGCAGAAACGGGTGCTACCATCTTTCTTTTTAACTAAGACGATAGGTGAGCTCCATGGACTTATTGAAGGTTCGATTACACCGTTTTTGTGCATGTCTTCAATAATTTTGTTAGCATCCTCACGTTTTGCTAGTGGAACCCTACGCGGAGCTTGTCGGATTGGTTTAGCGTCTCCAGTATTTATGCGATGTTTGACAATGCCGGTTCTTCCTGTGTTTCCTTCGTTTGCAAATATGGATGCGTATTTTTCTAATAGTTTTTCTGCTTTTAATTTTTCCCTTCCATGCAGTTCGTTCAGCAAATTATTTAGGAGTGTAGGACTTATCTGCTGTGGCTCAATAGTAGGTTTCTGTTCTGACCGTTCGCATCGTGCTATTGCACTTATATTCTGGCACTGTCCAATTACTGCTCCTTTCTTCAGCCTTATAGACGTGTTGAATTCATTCACTACTCTGACCGGAATGGCGGCGTCTTCTCTAATTTTCACAAGCGTTCTTCCTACCAATATGGGTGTATCTATTTTTGTTGGTTCCACAATCCACAACTCTTCAGTCCCACCACCTCCATTCACTTTGGCCCATACAATCGCCTCAGATTTTGGTGGAATACTCTGATTATCATCAACAATCACCCTCTTACTTTCAACGTTGGTCACATATCCGGTGTTTATAGGCATCTCCATGTTCTGGCAAAACAGCATTTGCTTGTTTAAATCCAAAGTAACCCCATGATCAATCATGAAATCTACTCCCATTATAATTTCATCCGTGATTTCTGCTACGATGAAGGTGTGATTAACTTCCAGGGTACCAATCATCACTTTGCAAAACACTTTTCCCGCGACAGCTGCTTCCTCCCCGGTGGCCGTTCGAAGCTTGCAACCGACTAATGGTTTAACCGTTCCTCTTACCACATCCGGTCGGATAATTGAATGTGTGGCACCAGTATCCAAAGTAAGCGTTGACAGTCGTCCATTTACGACGCCGTTGATAGTAAGATTGTTGTCATGGCGACCTATTTGTGATATCGAGATGGCGGGGCAAATAGTTGTGGGAACCAGCTCACGCCCCTTTGAACTGTTCCGTTTTAGTTTAACGACTTGTGAGATGTGGATGCTCCGTCCTCGTTATCTGTTGGTTGTTTCCGTTTTGATGGGTTTACTTTTATATTGCAATTTCGGGCAAAGTGACCCGCTTTTCCACAGTTGAAACATCTTCCTGTTGTATTTACTCGCGGTGCAGCAATTGTCTTCAGAGTCTTCAATATTTCTTCCATCAGCGCCGGTTGTTCCATTTCAACTCTTTGTACTTTGTGTGCTGGTTTACTTAGTAGGGAAGCTGTTTCCTGTGTGAGGGCGTGCGAAACCGTTTCAGCAAACGTTCTTTTTGGCAATGCATATGTGGCGCGTTTGGTGTCCACATCACGAATTCCATTTATGAAACATTGAATTTTTACCCTCTCAATGTAATCCACAGGTGCATCTGCATTTGCCAAATGAGCCAGTCGTTCTATTTCAGTTGCGAACTCTTGCAATGACTCGTTCATTTTCTGACCCCTATTTTGCAGTTCGATCTGGTATATTTGTTTCCGGTGCTCACTACCATATCGTCTTTCTATCGCACTCATCAATGCCTCATAGTTGTCCCGTTCACAGTCTGGAATAGTCTGAAGGATTTCTGCCGCAGGCCCTTTCAATGATACAAACAAGGACGCCACTTTGTCCGCTGCATTCCAGTTATTGGCCATTGCTGTCTTTTCAAACTGAAGTTTGAAAATTTGAAATGGAATACTTCCATCGAATGTGGGTGCCTTCAATCTTTGATTATTTATTGATGGTGCAGGGCCATGTAGTTGCAGTTCTCGCACACGATTACTTAACTGAAGAACTTCTGATTTTAAATTTTCTTCGTCGTTTTTTAAAGTGCTTAATTCGTCTTCAAATTTTGAAAATTTCTCTTGCACTTGTGTATTATTTTCTGTAATCTGTTGTGCCAAACGCTTTTCTAACTGCGTATTATTTTCAGTCATTTGTTGTGTAAGGCGAGACTCTAACTGTGATGTATTTTCAGCTATTTGCGTTATTTGCTGTGCCAGACGATTTTCTGTTTGCACTACATTCTCGGCTATTTGCTGTGCCAGACGATTTTCTGTTTGCACTGCATTTTCTGTTATTTGTGATATATTTTCAGCTATTATTTGCTTAAAAGCCACTAACAGCATGTTCATGTCTGCACTTGATGATGTTCGTTGTTCTTCTACTTTTTCTTCTACCTTTGTAGAAGTTTCTGGCCCATTAAATTCGAACTCGTCCACATTAATTCCATCCGCTTCCATTGCTTCACGTAATCGTGCCTGCAGATCCGCCTTTTGCCCGCTTATCGGCAAATTACGCTCCTCCAGTTCTTTTTTTAATTGCTGAATTCTCAATTCTCCGAATTTAACCATCTTGAATTTGGATTATTTGACAATCCCACTTCTGACACCAATTGTTACGAATTTACTCTTTGCTAGTTCACTTTGTTAGGTTCGTATCTCTGGATTGACAAATAAAATCAACACTGTTTAATTTAATTCGACAACTCTTTATTTCACAACTCGTCTACACTATAGCAGTTTACTCTTAGCACTGATTGATTACGTTGGCGCTGCCACGGCTTATATAGCCACGCACTTCTCGCTGATGCCGACGTGTCCTTCTAGAATATCGCGTCTGGAAATTACCAGAACATACGGCTATACGGCGCCAGACGCAAGCAGACAGTCGCGGCGCCAGACTCAGCAATTGTTTAACTAGACAAGCAGACAGTGCGGCGCCAGATGTCTACAACAAGACAAATGCTATTCCATATACCTACAGCTATTGTTCATAATCAGGGATGCATATAGCAATACAAATAAAACTTAATACTACTTTTTGTAACAATACGTTATTTTGCATTTCAGGTATGCATGGTAACAACCAACAATTGATAAACCTGGCGATGACCATAATGCAGATGCAGATATATAAAAGTAAGTAGTAAGTAAGTAGATTATGTTCAAAAGGCTAAATTTGAGATAAATCAAATATATTTGTTTGATGAGGATAAGCCTTATATTTATAAGCCAGATAGGATAGACAGAGATTTAGTTCGCTTATTAATTGGAAAAATTTATGTACCTATGATATCACATTTAAATGAAAATTGTTCGCTTAACGATATTATAAATAAATACTCTAAAATTAAAGCTTTAGATGACACTAGAACTATACGTATTACACACAGAAAAAACTTAAGCAAACAAAATTTGACTATGAATAAAACGCAATATTTTCACACTAATCAAAACGCAAATGGGAATAGCTCAGTTGCACGCATTAAACCAAATACCAACATGTATAACCAAAATTATCAAAACACAATAATACCAGATTTTCGCGTAGAAGTACTAACAACAATATTACCACACTAACACCTGAACCAATGGAAATAGGTGTACATGAAGAAAACGAATTAAATTTTTAATAACGCCTCAAGAACAAACCTCCCCATAATAAATATAACGATAGAAAAAACTAAAATTAGTTATTATTATATATTATTAGTTATTATAGATATAGGATCAACTACAGGCATATTAAAAGAAGGGATATTATCGGAAAATTATCCCAAAATAACAATGAAATATGCTATAAAATACAAAACTTTAAACGGGATAAATCAAATAAAAAGTGTAGTAACCACACCATTTCCAAAAGAATTTGGATGCTTTGGCTCCCTTCAGTGGAAACTATTGAACTTTTCAACACACAAAATTTTCAGGTATAATAGGCCAAAATTTCTTAAAACCTTTACAAGCAAAAATTAATTGTACGGAAAACTACGTTGAAATTTTAAATAATAAAATTTATTTCGAAGAATTTAATTATTCCCAATACATAGAAAATGTTTGCATTTTGGAACATACTAAACAAAATTATCTAAAAGATAAATTCAATTTTTCCCACTTGAATAAAGAAGAACATCATGCAACCTTAAGGCTGCTCAATGACTTCGAAGACTTTTTCTTTAAAGAAGGAGATAAACTGTCATGCACCAATGAGGTACAGCATGAAATTATAACAACAAATTGTAAGTCTTTATACTCCAAAATTTATAGATATCTCAAATTCATGAAGAAGATATAAAACGCCAAATTGAAGAAATGCTACAACAGAAAATAATTAAAGAAGCAATTCACCCAATAGTAGACAATAGTCCCTTATGGATTGTAGAGAAAAAAGTAGACAATTCCGGGGAAAAAAATAGAATTGTCATCGACTACAGAATATTAAACCAATTTACCGTAGATGACAAATTTCCAATTCCAAACTTAAAATCAATCCTAGACAAACTAAGTAGATCATAGTACTTCACCACCCTGGATTTAGCCAAAGGTTTTCACCAAATCTCAGTTAGAGAGGAAGGCAGAAGAAAAACCGCCTTCTCAACACCATTTGGGCATTACGAATTTATTCGAATGCCATTTGGATTAAAAAATGCTCCATCAACTTTTCAAAGATTGATGAATAGAGTCCTTAAAGAACATATTAATAAAATATGCGTCGTATATATGGACGATATTTTAGTATTTAGCACTTCTTTAGAAGAGCATTTGACAAATTTAAAGCAAATATTCGAAGCCCTAAGGCTGGCAAAGTTAAAAATACAAGTGAACAAATGTGAATTTCTCAAGAAAGAAACTAAATTTTAGGGCCACATTTTAACATTAGAAGGAATTAAGCCAAATCCAGCCAAAGTTAAAATCATACAAAACCTAAAGATATCTAATACTACAAAAAGAATAAAATCATTTTAGGAATGACAGGATTTTATAGGGAATTTATTAAGGACTATGCAAAATTGCACATCATATGACGCAATATCTAAAAAAAGGACAAACAATAAATATACACAACCCACAATTTATTGCAGCATTTGAAAAATTAAAGGATATAGTTACAAATTCACCTATATTGCGATATCCTAATTTTAATAAACAATTTAGGATTACAACTGATGCTAGTAATTTCGTTTTGTCCCAAGATGGTCACCCCATTGCATATACATCAAGAACACTAAATAATCATAAAACAAATTATGCTACTATCGAGAAAGAACTCTGAGGATTGTATTGGCCGTGAAATATTTTACGCCTTATGGCTTTGGTAGGCAATTTGATTTGGAATGTAGCCACCAACCATTGAAATAGCTCATGACAAAATACTCCGGGAAGGACATAAGACTAATGCCCGGTTTCACAGTCCATACTTAAGTTGTGCCTAAATAAAAGTGTCTTAGCTAAGCATTGTTGCAAACTGAGCAGTCGTTTGCGTTTCACAGTCAATGCTTAATTTCTATAAAATTTTATTATGATATATGGCAACGTTGTGGGCAACATACATATGTTTTACAAATGTCATTCATAAAAATATGTTTGAAATATTTAAATTATAACAGACAATACATAAATTTGCGAGGAAAATTATATCAAAAATGGATGAAAACAACAAAAGAACCCCAAATTTCATCACTAGCGAGTCGGAGCACTCATTGGAACTGAAGGAAAAGTATAAGCTGTTATTGAGTGCAAGCGAACGGACACTTGCCCTACGCTACGAAAGATGTCGCTGAAAATTCAAAGCAAATTCAAAACATAAATCAGCTGTTATTTAAGCATTGCTTAAGACTCCAATTTTCAGTGCTTAAGAATAACCTAATAGCGGGATTCTGTAACCAGTCTCTAGTCTCTATTTGAGACATTTTGAGGCATAGTCTCAATTTGAGGCTAGTTACTATTCACTAAACAGTCTCTAGCGTTAGTCTCAAAATATTGAGACCTGGTAGTTAGTCGGTAACAAAACTAAAAAGAGCTCTTATCTGCCATTTTGAACATACTGAATAGAGATCATCATCATGAGACTGTCTCATGTTACAGAATCGCACGGTAAGTATGAACTGTAAAACACTATTTTCCTGTTTTATCTTAAGCACAACATAAGTATGGACTGTGAAACCGGGCATAAGACTTCAAAGATGGTTAGTGAGTTTGGGCGAATATAATTTTTCCATAGAATACATTAAAGGGAAAAATAATTATATAGCAGACTTTTTGAGCAGAATAAGGAATGACGAAATTATTTCCCACATAGAATTTTTCCAAGGAGATGAAGGTAGCAGAATTCAGGATATGAAATTCCAATATTAGATACAATTGTTAACAGGTTTAAAATGCAAATAATAATAATAAAGGAGAAACAAACCACCGTCGAATCTATACTACTACTAACTACAAACGAACAATTTATATTGATCAAAGAGATATTGAAGAAAATGGAATAAGAGACATTATTAGAAAGGAAATATGTAGAGGAAAAGTAGGTATATATTCGAATCTTAGCGAATATTATAAAGTACATAAAATTATTGAAGAAGAATTTGCATCTAATCTAATCGTGAAATTTGTCAAATGTTCTTATTTAGAAAAAGACGTTGACAACGAAGAAGAATTAAGAAAACAAATAGCATTATTCCATAAAAATGAAAGTGGTCATTGTGTAATTATTAGCCACATACGAAAAATTAAAGGATAAATTATATAATTCTTATATTAAAGAGCAAATACATCGGGTAATAAATAATTGCGATACATTAATTTAAATTTGCAGGCGATATTGTGGATATTAATCTCATCATCTTTAGTAGAAGTAAGAGGTAATTTAATTACTAAATAAATATAGTTTAAAAAAACTAAAAAACACGCTTTTAAAGCATATCAAACTAAAAAGTGAAAAATAATTCTTTGTATAAACTAACAATAACAATGAAGGAAAAATTCCTGCATTATTGTGAGAAAAGTGTGGCATGCTCGATATATGAAAAATATATCACAAAGCACCCCACGCTTTTATCACAATAATGCAGGAATTTTTCCTTCATTATTATTGTTAGTTTATACAAAGAATTATTTTTCACTTTTTAGTTTGATATGGTTTAAAAGCGTGTTTTTTAGTTTTTTTAAACTATATTTATTTTTAGTTTTTAAGTTTGATGTGAGAAACCCCAAAATTTGTTAAAATATGAACTATGACATGTAGTATTGGTTAAGTAAATCGATATTTAGGCAGCATTTAATATCTACTCGTAACCTTTCATTGACTATATGTTACATTATTTGCGACCAAGTTCTATTGACGACTTTACGAATTATTACTTTTTAATCGAATCATTTCTTCTAAAGCTTCACTGTTACATGGGGTTTTACCTGGCAACTTTGAACAGTCCAGTTCTTCAATTCGAATACAGTCCAAAGATCTACAACGACTAAGTGCTACATAAGCTCGTCCAGCAGCAAACAGTCGAGAGCCCAGATAAATTAATGCATGTTCTACTGTACAACCTTGCATCTTATGAACGGTCGACGCCCAAATCAGTATGCTATTTAAATGTCACTAAAAGTAGTTTCATATAGACGTTGCATACTTTTAAGCGCATCTTTTTGGTGAGCTGCTTAAACTCACTATCGCCTTCCTACAGTGTCGCTCAAATATTCTACGTTTCAGTACCACTTAAAAAAGTTACAAACATACATACATACATACAAGTGAAGCTAATAAAAGCGTATTAAAAAATAACACAAACTAACGGATACGTAGAAATTTATAATAATAATCAAAGCATACCGATAGAATCTGATTTAATTTTTCATAAAATAGATATTCAAGGAACAAAAAATCTACTCGCATCAATGAAAGATAACATAGATATTTTTAGTGAAAGTCAAAGAAATTACATAATAAATCAAGTAGATACACATATAAGTAAACTAAAAACAATAACACCTACAAGTAGACAAAAAAGGGGACTAATAAACATAGTAGGCAATGCATGTAAATATCTTTTTGGTACAATGGATAATTCTGACCAAGAAGATATCACCAACCAACTTAACACAGTCGATTCTAACTTACAAAATTCTATAACAGAATTAAATCAGCAAATAAAAATTAACAGTCACTTTAACTCAACAATACAGCTTATTAAAGAAACAATAAACTAGAATCAGAAGAATATTCTTTATCAGATAGGAGGATTGCGTAAAGCTATAAGAGATGTTTTGTTATAAAAAACCTATTTAGAAAAATTACGTAAGTTAAATTCAATTAAAAATCATATTGAACATATTCAAACATACAATATATAGCTACAGCACAAAATGGCATAAATGATGCCAATATCCTTACAAAAAATGAAATAGATTATTATAATATAAACAATTGAAAATTAAAACCTTAAGACCGGTAATATTTGAAAAAGAAAGAGAATTAACATTTGTAATCAAAGTACCAAAAATATTTTTTAATATTCAAGTAATAACTATAATACATATCCCTTATTTAAATAAAGAAATAAATGCTGAAATTTCAAATCTATTCAAATATAATGGTAAGATTTATGAGTACAAGAAGAATAAATACATAAATGAATGTACCATATCAAAACACTGTACAATAGATAAGACAGATGACTTAATTACAAATGTCAACAATAATGTCAGAAATAATTAATATTAATGACGAAATTATAATTGTAAAAAATGAAAAAAATTATTTAATTCAAAATAATTGTGGCTCGGAAACATTACAATTAAATGGAAATTATGTAATAACATACAACAACTGTTCAATAGAATTAGCAAACCAGAAGTTTCCAAATAATTACAAAATGTTTAGAAGAATTAAAATTAATGTCGATACATAATTTAATAGAAATAGAAGAAATAAAATACAACAATAAAGTTGTAACATACAGTATACCAAAAGTAGTAATATTAGTAGTAATATTCTTTGCAATAGTATTAATGTGCAATCATTGTAAAAGAAATAAAGAAAGTAAAATAGGGGTGGAGGAGTTACATATGTATATAGTTCCACAAAAAAACAATATGTAATGAAAACCCCAACGTAGACGAAATCATAAGAAAATACTTAAATCAACCCAACAACATTACTGTGTAAAACATTTATTTATTTGTTGGTTTGATTTAAATTGACACTCACATAAATATGTACATATAACGAAAGTGCAAGTGCCGTTGCTTCATAAAAATTGAACAACGATACTTGCAATGTAAACAAATTGTATTTCAACATTGTGGCTTAAATTTCATGCCACCGAACTTAAATTTATTAATACTACATGAAACGTTATTATTTTTATTTTCATAAGCAAAAGTCAAAGTAATATCCAATTACATATGTAGGAATATTTGTACGTCCACTTAAAAAAGTACTTAAGCCATATAAATGTCAATGCACCGAATTTAATACTTGGAAAATTATTAAAATATTACATGTATTATATGATTTTGTTTACATTTGCTTATTTTGATCAATATTGAAGGTTTAATTTTAAGAACGAAATTATTGTAAAATCAGTCTTGAGATTCACTTGAATAAAGGAAGAAGTAACAGCTTAAGCTTTTTTTAATTCAACCTTATTTCATTTCTCGCGTGAGTTAATACTTTAACCTTTAACCACAACCTTATGTTTCAGTAAACATTAAAGAAAAATCCTCAAAACAACTTTATCTTAGAACAATAGAAGCGCACTATCAGTACAACGGACAATAGCAACCCAAATATTTATTTATTAGTAAACAACCAGCAGCGATAAGCATAGCCTATATAAGCAACTGGAACAATAGCCTCGAGGTCACTTTATCATTATCGACTGCCGAGTAACAAGTTACCACTTAAAACACTTGTACAGTTTAAGTGTAATATTCAATATTGAAGTACATGTGAATACGGTGAAATATTATACAAATAAAGAATCAGTCAGAACCAATCTCATTGCCTAACTTAAAATTTATATTTATTTTATTCCTAACGAGTAAATAAATTAACTGGCACCCAACGTGGGGCAGCAACAAAAAAGGATCATCAATAATATTCTTAGTCATTCTGCCTGAAAGGGAAGAACCTAGTCCCTGGAAACAAAAAAGGATTCATTTAAACCATCCAAGAAGTTTACCAGTGCATCATCCCACACAACGTCAATCAAAAGGGATTCACATAAAAATCATAATACGACAACAAATTGAAAGTAAAGGATCAATATACCATGCTTGGGAAACAACACGCTTTCATAAAAAGAATACCATATCAAGCAGCGCTCCAAGAATACAACGGGAGACCGATCTTTAGTAAAATAAATCAGCAAATAAATCAGCAAGATGACAGAAGAAGCAAATTTAAGTGCATTAACCAACGCAATCGCCGATCTGCAACGACAGTTATCCGAACTACAAATAGGAAGAAGTGCAACCATTCCACAACGAACAGAACAAATATGTTCTTACACCAGACCAGAAGAAGTGGATCTGAATATGTTTAAATCAATAACATAATTTAATGGTAATTGCCAGTGTTTAAATTGCTGCAGTCGAAGTAGCAAAAGTCGTAGAATTTTTGCTTTTTACTGCTTCGACTTCTTTTAACTGTTTCAAATTTGCTTTTGCTTTTGCTTTTGCTTATGCTTTAGAAAAAGCAGCAGTCGCAAGCAAAGCAAAAGCAGAAAACAATTATTAGGAAAATGCGCAGCACTTTTGAGGTCATTGGTTTGCAGTTTTTTACATTGCTTTGCTTGTGTTTGATCAGCTGCACAAACCAAAGCAAAAGCGTTATACGAGTACATATTTGCTTCGCAAGTTGTCAGCAGTCGCAGTCGCGAAACAGTTTTTTCGATCATTTTAAAACTGTTAATCACTTCGACAGTTTTAAATTATTTTGCTATTTAAGGGCACATTGAAAAAATTGATGGTCATTAGGTTTTCTTAACTGCAATGGGGCGGAGCAAGCAATCGGAAATTTGGCAGTTTTTTGATAACAATCCAGACGACGGTTTTGCTACATGCAAAAGTTGTAAAAATAAACTAAAAAATAATAGACTGACGAACTTAAAAACACATTTAATTAAAATACACAGTATAAATGTTTCATTGAATAATACAGAAATATCGGAAACTTCTTCGATAACTTCTTTATCAAAAGTAATAGTGAAAAAAAAAGTAACAATTAAGATTAATAAAAAGCAGCTACTGAGATCATATATTGGTCTAGTCACCGAAGATTCTATTCCGTTTAATGTGCTAAATTCGGTAAATATGAAACATATTTTGAATCCTATTTGTGAAGGACTTTTTGCTGCAGACGGAAAACAAAGATGTTTGAATGCTTCAAACTCCAAGAAGACTTTACAGATCGTTGCTAACAATATTCGAAACGACATAACAGCAGAAGTGAAAAAAATACTGTTATCGTTAAAAATAGACAGTTCTACGCGGTTATACCGAAACATTTTTGGCATTAGTGGGCAATTTATAACAAATGTGCTGATAAAATCACGCGTTCTAGGAATGGAAATTATAAAAACCTTAAAAAAATACGACATTACTTTAAGACAAATAGTGTCAGTTACATCGGATAATGGCGCAAATATGCTTAAAGCAACTAAAATATAAATGAAGCAGATTGCGCGAATGATCAGTATCTTAAAAAAATCGAACTTGTTGAGGAAATGCTAGATATGCTATTGGGCGATATTCAAGTTTGCCGTTGCGCTGCTCATACTTCACAGCTTTGTGCGCTCGACGTAACAAAATCCTCAGCTGTAACAAAGTACCTATTAACATGCCGTAATTTGACAAAATATGTGAGAAAAACAACAAATGGATATCGAGCTATATTTGAATTAAAGCAATTAAAGATGCCTCAACTAGATTGCCCTACAAGATGGAGATCGACCTTCGTAATGGTGGAAAATTTGAAGGCAGCAAAAGACGTTCTAAAAGAAATCGAATCCGTTAATTATAAGACCAAAGATGAAAATTTCGAGTTAGATGACTCCCTTTGGGAATTCGTTGAAAGCTATTGTCTTGTATTTAATCCATTACAAAAAAGCATAAAAATATTTCAAGAAGAACAATTATACTACGGCAACTTCTATGCACAATGGCTCAAGTGCAAAATATGCACGGAAAATATTATTAAAGATACGAACCACCCGCTAGTTAAAACAATCGGCGATATGATTTTGCAGTCCTTCGAAAAAAGAACAAACACGTTAATGCACACACATAGTTTAATTGCTTGTTTGTATTTAGATCCTCGGTTCCATCACACCTTAACGGTAAAACAAAAAATCGAAGCAAGGCAATATTTAAAAAAAGTATGGGATAGAATTAATGAAATTAACCCTGGTAACATCACGTGTTTAAGTGTGTTCAAGTGTACATCAATCCGGCAACCAATTTTGTGAGAAATTATTAACCGAATATTTATCGCAAGGAATTGAAGCGAACTTAAATAATGCATCCGATGTCTATACAAAAATTGACAATCTGCAGCTTCCATTTTTAAGAAGTGACACAAATATTCTATCATTTTGGAAGGAAAAGCAGTTCACTGATCCCGACTTGTACTCGTTAAGCAATGTGTGCTTTCAAATACCACCCACTCAGGTTTGTACATACATATAAACGTAACATAATTTTTATTTTTATTGTAACGTAAAACTGAACAAATGAATTTTTTTATGCTCTAGTACATATTTAATTAATCATGAATTTAATTTATTTATTCAATGAACCAAATAAGTATAAGTAAATGAAATAAGTTTTACTAAATTGAATAAAATTTTGCTTTTCTCCCCAAAACAGGTGACGATTGAACAGGCATTTTCCACCCTTAAACTAGTACTAACAGACTATAGGAATCGATAAAGTTAGGAAACACTGGAAAACATATTGCTAGTAAAGCTAAATCCAAACTTTCTGGAAGCTGCTATAGACAGTTTGCCACTTTTCCAAGACGTAGATGACGAACAAATTTAATTTTTTTTATTTTTAAATGTTTATACCTACATACATATATCCTACATATGTATATTGCGTTGTATATAAAATGTAAATACACTGAATTCAAATACATAAAATACATATATGTAAAACAAATACATATAGTTTTTCAATCACCATGAACAACACATCACTTATAGCTGCCAAAAAAGTACGCGAAACTAAAAATTGTCGAAGTGCTTAACAGTTTTAAAATGATCGAAAAAACTGTTTCGCGACTGCGACTGCTGACGACTTGCGAAGCAAATATAACGCTTTTGCTTTGGTTTGTGCAGCTGATCAAACACAAGCAAAGCAATGTGAAAAACTGCAAACCAATGACTGCCAAAAGTGCTGCGCATTTTCCTAATAATTGTTTTCTGCTTTAGCTTTGCTTGCGACTGCTGCTTTTTCTAAAGCATAAGCAAAAGTAAAAGCGAAAAAAAACTTATCGTAGTTTTTTAATCACTGGTAATTACAACGAATGCAAGAATTGGAGGCAAGTAGCAACCACATTAATGGAAGACATACGACAATTCGAAGGACATAATATATATGCCCAAGAATTAATAATGATCAGAGGAATAGTCCAAGTATTGACAAAAGAAATGCAAGCTAAAGCAATGAGAACAATCGTCACTGGACTGAGAAGTTTAGCTATCAAGAATGCTATCTATGCACGAGCCTGCACAACATTAGCAGATGCCTACAGTATCGCCCGCATAATGCAACATGATTTACGCCGTCAGAACCTGAGTACATTACCGTGATACAACCATCATGAGAATCATAATTTCAGCAATCAACATCAGAATAATTATTCTTGTCAACAATAACCCCCAGTTGAACCATCCACCATATTCCGTAGACCAACGAGACACGGTTACAACAAGAATCAGCAACAACCACCACGAAATCCGCAGCCTCGACAGAATTATCAGAATCCATTTAAGAAAGTAGCAGGAGCATTGGGATACAAACGAGAACTAGATAATACAAGTCATGCTAATATGCAACCAAAGAATCAACGGATCAACCAAATTACACACGATCAACAATCAAATACAGAATATTTTTTTATTCTAAGGCATGGGTTACCAACGCTTGTAAGGACCACAGAAGAAGGTAACTCAGTGTATATTTTAATTGATAGTGGTACTGAAGAAAATTATGTAAATCCAAAATTCCCTCACGCAAAAAGGATAGAAGTAGAAAGTAAAAAACAAGCCGCTACTTTACACGGTAAATCATTAATTAAATATAAAATTAAAGTGAATATAATAGGATACAGTATGGAATTTTTAGAACTCGATACTTTACAAGATTTCGATTTCTTGATAGGAATTAAAGGTTTAAAGCAAATGAAAGCAATGTTAGATACTGAAAGAAATGTATTAATTGTGAAAAGAATAAATTTACAAGAATAAATTATATGATAGGAGAAGAAATGTATAACAAAGAAATAAATGAATTAATGAAAAAAAATGAACAGAGTAAAACATTACCCTACGTAACTACAGTAGAGGCTGAAATCAGAACAGAAACAAATAATCCTATTTGATTCAGACAGTATCCATACCCCCAAGGGGATAGAGCATTTGTAGAAACTGAAATAAAAAAAATATTAGATAATGAAATAATACAGCCAAGTAAAAGCCTGTACAATTCACCCATATGGACGGTTTCTAAAACAGCTTAAGCTTTTTTTAATTCAACCTTATTTCATTTCTCGCGTGAGTTAATACTTTAACCTTTAACCACAACCTTATGTTTCAGTAAACATTAAAGAAAAATCCTCAAAACAACTTTATCTTAGAACAATAGAAGCGCACTATCAGTACAACAGACAATAGTAACCCAAATATTTATTTATTAGTAAACAACCAGCAGCGATAAGCATAGCCTATATAAGCAACTGGAACAATAGCCTCGAGGTCACTTTATCATTATCGACTGCCGAGTAACAAGTTACCACTTAAAACACTTGTACAGTTTAAGTGTAATATTCAATATTGAAGTACATGTGAATACGGTGAAATATTATACAAATAAAGAATCAGTCAGAACCAATCTCATTGCCTAACTTAAAATTTATATTTATTTTATTCCTAACGAGTAAATAAATTAACTGGCACCCAACGTGGGGCAGCAACAAAAAAGGATCATCAATAATATTCTTAGTCATTCTGCCTGAAAGGGAAGAACCTAGTCCCTGGAAACAAAAAAGGATTCATTTAAACCATCCAAGAAGTTTACCAGTGCATCATCCCACACAACGTCAATCAAAAGGGACAAATTGAAAGTAAAGTATCAATATACCATCCTTGGGAAACAACACGCTTTCATAAAAAGAATACCATATCAAGCAGCGCTCCAAGAATACAACGGGAGACCGATCTTTAGTAAAATAAATCAACAAATAAATCAGCAAGATGACAGAAGAAGCAAATTTAAGTGCATTAACCAACGCAATCGCCGATCTGCAACGACAGTTATCCGAACTACAATTAGGAAGAAGTGCAACCATTCCACAACGAACAGAACAAATATGTTCTTACACCAGACCAGAAGAAGTGGATCTGAATATGTTTAAATCAATAACATAATTTAATGGTAATTGCCAGTGTTTAAATTGCTGCAGTCGAAGTAGCAAAAGTCGTAGAATTTTTGCTTTTTACTGCTTCGACTTCTTTTAACTGTTTCAAATTTGCTTTTGCTTATGCTTTAGAAAAAGCAGCAGTCGCAAGCAAAGCAAAGCAGAAAACAATTATAGGCTGGTTAGTGAACAAAGCAGAATCGTGGGTCGTGTCAGCTGGGACGACCTATCTTATGGGCGCGCAATGTAACTGAACAGTGAAAAACGCTACTCCCGTTGACGTTGACGTGACGTTGACGTGAGAATCTGCGACATTTGGATTTTTGCCGTCGCAAACGTCTCAGCTGATTGCTCTCTCACAACGCAAGGTTGCCAATATCGATATACTGCAGTAATTATCAACTTTTATAATTCAATCTGTTCAATATGTTTGAAATTTTCTTAAAATAACTCAAAATCAGAGTCAAATGCTATTATTTATAAATATATAAACTATTTTTAATAGTTTGATTTTAGTTTTGATATTTTATATTGTAAAAAATTGTAATTGAAAACAAAGATGCGCTCAAAACTATATATGCGTATTGGGCAATGGCAACATTGTTCAAATGTAAACAAGCGCCATTAAAACAAACGTCAAATGAAACATTTATTGGATTGATTGGATAAGTGAAATACGTGTGCAAATCAATAAAAATGGAAGACGAAAGATTAATAGCTCTAGTTGAGGCTAGAAGCGAATTGTTTAACAAGCGCAGTCCATTTTATAAGCTACAGTCAAGGAAGGATGCTTTGTGGGCTGAAATAGGAAGAGAATTAAACGCAAGTGGTAAGTTGCTATGTTATTTACAACTGTTTATGTTTTTAATAATAATTAATTATTTTTATAAAGGAGAAATGTGTCGCCGAAGATGGCTGACACTTCGCGACCGGTATGGGCGGGAAGTGCGGAAGGCTAACGCCCCCAGCGGCAGCGGGATGGAGGTCCAGAGACAGTGGCATTTGCTGGACGCGATGAAGTTTATTCAGCCACACATTGTACCACGGCCGTAAGTTTTAGTATATTAATTGAATATACATACTTATATTTGAAAAAGTATTAATAAAAACTTAAATTTACAGGATTAGATTCTCACAAAATATTTGTGAAATTGAACAGAGACAGTTGCCGATTGCAACTGAAGACAGTGGACTGCAGCCACATGTCCATGTGCAGGAGGTGGAAGTGCCATCACCGCTATGGCCCAAACCACTAATAGTATCCCTGCCGTCGCCATCTCCACCTGTCGCCGTGGTGCCATCTCCACCTGTCGCCGTGCCGCCATCTCCACCTGTCGCCGTGGTGCCATCGCCTCCTGTCGCCGTGCCGCCATCTCCACCTGTCGCCGTGGTGCCATCTCCACCTGTCGCCGTGCCGCCATCTCCACCTGTCGCCGTGGTGCCATCGCCTCCTGTCGCCGTGCCGCCATCACCGACTGCTTCCTCATCCACCTCGCTTCCCTCACCATCCTGCTCTACGCAGGTGGCTACCCAAAAGGGCAGAAAGCGAGGTCAATCTGGGCCAACTAACAGCGAGGTTGACAAGAAGATGATGGAAGCCATTGACATTTTTAAAAAGAGATGGTCAACGCAAGCCATCATGCCGGTCCAACAACAACAACAATCAACAAGTCCGGCTGTGCAATCGTTCAGCACTTTAGCCGTGTCCATTTTAAACAAAATGGATGAGGCAAAGCAAGTTAGGGCTATTGAAAAAATGTTGGAGGCTGCGTTTGCAGTGCAGAGGGGAGAATAATTTAATTAAGTTAATTTAATAGTATACATATGTATATAAATGAATTTTTTATTTTTAAATTATTATTTTACTTTTTCTACATAAATATATTTTGTTCATTAATTCTTATGGAAATAATAATTCTTATGTAAATAAAAAATGAAATGATCTCATGAACGAAAACAAAAATGGTATTTATTTTTAATAAGGTCCTCCAGGAGCATATGGTCCTCCTATAATAGAGTCTAAATTGTTCTGGAATGGTACAGATCCTTCATTTATAAAATAAAATAGTCTCTCCCGTAGGTTAAACGCAGTTGAAGGACCTCTACGCACCGAAGTTCGCATTGGTCGTAAAGAGTTGTTTTCAGTTTCCCGGCGCCACTCACCGGCATAAACAATGTTATGTCCTTCCACTCGATCTACATAGTTCTCCGGACAATACCAGCGATTGTGATCATTCAACATTATAAAATTGTGTAAGGCTATGCAAGCCAATACAATTTTTTCACAATTTTCTGGATTACATTCAATCGTTGTTTTCAAAATTCTCCACCGAGCAGTCAATATACCAAAGGAATTTTCTATGACTCTACGAGCGAATTAATAACACTTGGGTTATTTTAGTCAAAAAAATTATTTTAGTTCTGCCTTGACAGCAGAACGTTCTTTATTTCGTAATCTTCAAAATACAAAAGACGAAGCGTGTATGGTTATGCTTCTATTTATACTAACTAGAATGTTTACTTATTACTAGTTGATAGTTTCTGTAGATACAGATTCTATTATTTGTTTAGGTTTGTACACATATACATTGTCTGTTGTATTGATAGTGCATTTACAATATTTGCTTACTTGCTAATGAGATAGTTTGGTGCAGTTTACATTTTCGCACATTCATTTTGTTTGTTACATTTATGATGCTAGGCGAGACTATTGTTATTGTTTGTTTAGGTTACCAGTTGATAATTTATGTTTTCGATACAAAAATGTGATTAAGTAACACATGTTCCTTAACTCTCCCCTCCTTTAAAAAAGAGTAAAGGCTCCTGCCCTGCGCTCGCTTATGAGAGCTGCCCCCGCCACGATGTCAAAATCGTGCTTGGCGACTTCAACGCCAGGGTGGGCAAAGAAGGTATCTTTGGCACTACGGTCGGTAAATTCAGCCTCCACGAGGAAACATCCCCAAATGGGTTGAGGCTGATCGACTTCGCTGGGGCCCGAAATATGGTTATCTGTAGTACTAGATTCCAGCATAAGAAGATTCATCAAGCTACCTGGCTGTCTCCGGATCGAAAAACTACCAACCAGATCGATCATGTTGTGATAGACGGAAGACACGTCTCCAGTGTTTTAGATGTGCGTGCGCTCCGAGGTCCTAACATCGACTCGGACCACTATCTTGTTGCAGCTAAGATTCGCACCCGCCTCTGTGCAGCAAAAAACGCACGCCAACAAACACAAGGAAGGTTCGACGTCGAGAAGCTGCAATCACAAGAGACAGCCGAGCGATTTTCTACTCGGCTTGCACTCCTGCTCTCTGAGAGCACTCGTCAACAACTCGGTATAAGGGAACTGTGGGACGGCATTTCAAACTCCTTACGTACAGCTGCAACCGAAACCATTGGTTTTCGGAAGGTGCAAAAGAACAGCTGGTACGACGAGGAGTGCCGTGTCGCAGCGGAGAGAAAACAGGCTGCCTACCTCGCAACGTTACGATCGACCACAACACGTGCGGGATGGGATAGATACCGAGAGTTGAAGAGGGAAGCGAGACGCATTTGTAGACAGAAAAAGAAAGAGGCCGAAATGCGTGAGTACGAACAGCTTGATAAGCTGGCCGACAGGGGTAATGCTCGAAAATTCTACCAAAAGATGCGGCGGCTTACAGAAGGTTTCAAGACCGGAGCATACTCATGTAGAACCCCCCAAGGTGATCTAGTCACCGATGCCCAGAGCATACTTAAATTATGGAGGGAACACTTCTCCAGCCTGCTGAATGGCAGTGAACACACAACGCCAGGAGAAGATGAACCCGATTCCCCAATCGATGACGATGGAAAAGACGTTCCATTGCCCGACCAAGAAGAAGTTCGAATAGCAATTACCCGCCTGAAGAACAACAAAGCGGCGGGGGCGGATGGATTGCCAGCCGAGCTATTCAAACACGGCGGCGAAGAACTGATAAGGAGCATGCATCAGCTTCTTTGTAAAATATGGTCGGACGAAAGCATGCCCAACGATTGGAATTTAAGTGTGCTATGCCCAATCCATAAAAAAGGAGACCCCACAATCTGCGCCAACTACCGTGGGATTAGCCTCCTTAATATCGCGTATAAGGTTCTATCGAGCGTATTGTGTGAAAGATTAAAGCCCACCGTCAACAAACTGATTGGACCTTATCAGTGTGGCTTCAGACCTGGTAAATCAACAACCGACCAGATATTCACCATGCGCCAAATCTTGGAAAAGACCCGTGAAAGGGTGCTGCTTTCGACAGCACGAAAAGGAGCTGCCTTTATGCCGCGATGTCTGAATTTGGAATCCCCGCAAAACTAATACGGCTGTGTATACTGACGTTGAGCAACACGAAAAGCTCCGTCAGGATCGGGAAGGACCTCTCCGAGCCGTTCGATACCAAACGAGGTTTCAGACAAGGCGACTCCCTATTGTGCGATTTCTTCAATCTGCTGCTGGAGAAAATAGTTCGAGCTGCAGAACTTAATCGAGCAGGTACAATCTTTTATAAGAGTGTACAGCTGCTGGCGTATGCCGATGATATTGATATCATCGGTCTCAACACCCGCGCCGTTAGTTCTGCTTTCTCCAGACTGAACAAGGAAGCAACGCAAATGGGTCTGGCAGTGAACGAGGGCAAGACGAAATATCTCCTGTCATCAAACAAACAGTCGTCGCACTCGCGACTTGGCACTCACGTCACTGTTGACAGTCATAACTTTGAAGTTGTAGATAATTTCGTCTATCTTGGAACCAGCGTAAACATCACCAACAATGTCAGCTTTGAAATCCAACGCAGGATAACTCTTGCCAACAGGTGCTACTTCGGACTGAGTAGGCAATTGAGAAGCAAAGTCCTCTCTCGACAGACAAAAACCAAACTCTATAAGTCACTCATAATTCCCGTCCTGCTATATGGTGCAGAGGCCTGGACGATGTCAACAACAGATGAGTCGACGTTGCGAGTTTTCGAGAGAAAAGTTCTGCGAAAGATTTATGGTCCTTTGCGCGTTGGCCATGGCGAATATCGCATTCGATGGAACGATGAGCTGTACGAGATATACGACGACATTGACATAGTTCAGCGAATTAAAAGACAGCGGCTACGCTGGCTAGGTCATGTTGTCCGAATGGACGAAAACACTCCAGCTCTGAAAGTATTCGACGCTGTACCCGCCGGGGGAAGCAGAGGAAGAGGAAGACCTCCACTCCGTTGGAAGGACCAAGTGGAGAAGGACCTGGCTTCGCTTGGAATATCCAATTGGCGCCACGTAGCGAAGAGAAGAAACGACTGGCGCGCTGTTGTTGACTCGGCTATAATCGCGTAAGCGGTGTCTACGCCAGTAAAGAAGAAGAAAGAAAGGCTCCTGCCTTTTTATACGGTTGTAGTGGTGTTCTTCTTGGTTAGGTATTCCATTCCTTGTTTTCGTAGTATTTCCTCGTAACGTTTTTGTGTCATTCGTTGTGTTTTCAATGTTTTATATCTAAGTACTGCGTAATATAACTTTAATGATAAATATGTTAAAATTATTAAAATAGCGATAATACTTATTGTTATAAGAGTTGTTTTAATAGGGTGTTCCTCAAAAGGGATTATGAATGTATGTAATTTTTGGATGTTGCTAAATTTATAGTTAGATTCTCCATTCAAGATTTCTAATAGTTTAATTTTATCATTAGAGTGTGTTTTTATATATTCGTTAATTTCTTCTTTTTGGTTATGATATTCTTTACCATCAATTTTTATGGTATCAATAAATTGTATTAAATTAATTCCATTAATTGTTTCATTATTAATTTTGTGTTCTCCTTCGAGGAGAATGTTTCCCTGGTTTATCTGTAATAGGGGAATATTATTTTCTTCTATTGTATTACAAAAGGCTTCTTGGTATTCTAATATTGGTATAGTACAATTGTCTCGTTTGTTTTGCTTACAAATATATTTACTCATATTATTTTTACATTTAGTGATTGTTATGAGTTTATTATTACATTGTGCTATCAATGGGTCTAATATAAGTTTCCCATGATGATATTTTAGAGCAGTTATGTCGTAGGTATTACATTGCTTTGATATGATTGGGTATTTATATATATTAATGAAGGCGTTATCTACCCTGACTATATGTATTTCTGCGTATTCTAATATATCTATAGCTGGAAGGGTTATTTTTTGTCTTCGACGTTAGTTATTTCGTATGTTTGTAGTTGTTTATGTAGTAGTAGTATTGTTACCAGCAATATCCATATTTGTTGTGTTGACATTTCGCATGTTATCTTTGTGAATGATCCTCCCCTTGGTTGTTAAGACTGTGTCCTCACGGTTTTCTTTTACTATATGTTTTGTATAACGATGACCTGATTTATCTCTTCTGTCTGTTTTTTCGTAGATTTTTTGTCCTTCTTGGAATTCTCTGTGTTTTCTTTTCTTGTTGTGGTATTCAAGCATGTAATTTTGTGCGTTTGATGTTGAATGATACACTGCTGTGAGTATATGTTTAATCTGTAGTTTTTTCATTAGTGCTGTTGTGCCGACGCCGCTGAATATATTTTCGTTATCTGTCATTAGTTCGGTACAGTTGGGGAATATTTGTGTGATGACTTCTTCTATTATCTCGTGGAATTGTCGCTTCGTGTCGAGTTTACGTAAGTATGTGTATTTAGAGTAGCGACAAATGCTAGATAAGTATCTCGTGCCGCGTATTTGGAATATGTCCATTTGTATAGATGTGCCAGCTAAATTGGGTGTTGGCGTTGTTCCGATTATGTGTTTAATTGGTTTTCTTTCATATTTGTTCTTAGTACAATTTGTACAGTGTCTGACTATTTTTTCTGTGTCTTTTCTTAGTGTTGGCCAATAACAAGTTTCTGTAATTTCTTGATAATTATTTTTAGCGTTTCTGTGCGCTCTGGTATGTGTGTATTGTAATATATTTTCTCTATCTGTTGGGTCTGTTATGTCTTTTAGTTTGTGTTGAGTAAACACTTTTGCGTATGTATCGAATGTGAGCTTTATGTCTTTCCTCACGTCGTACCATGTTTTTAGGTCTGCGTGGAAAGCTGTGGTTCGTTTAGGTTTCATTAATTTTTTTAATGTTTCTATTAAGTATTCTTTTGTTTGAAATTTAATCGTAAACCGTTCGTATTCGGGAAATGGCGTATTCGCTTCTAAGTTATTTTCTTTATCGTGAATTATTTCAATTTGTGTTTTAAAGGAATTAAATGGTGTTTTCACTTGTGTTATGTGTCTTAATTCAGACGATTCTGCAGAGTGCATAGACGTATCTGATGTGGTATTAATTTGACGCGATAGTGCATCGGCTACGACATTTTCTTGTCCCGGTTTATATTTTAATTTCGCACCATATTCTTCTATTAGATTTTTCCATCTTTTCAATTTGGTGTTTGGGTTTTTTTCCGATATTGAAAAAATTAATGATTGATGGTCGGTGTAAATCGTTAAATCTGCTATACCGTACAAGTAGTTTCTTAGTTTCTGTAATGACCAAACTATTGCTAACATCTCCTTTTCATTCGTGGAGTAATTTTGTTCTGTTTTTGTTAGAGTTCGTGATATGAATGCTACCGGGTTTTTTCCTTGGCTTAAAACTGCTCCTATAGCGTAATTGCTAGCGTCTGTGGTTAGGTCGAATCCTTTTTTGAAGTTTGGTTGGTATAATTCGATTTTTTCTTTTAATAGTTTTCTCCTCTCAAATATATTGTCAGTGGTTTGCATATGTGTGCGAAGTTTTGCACGAATTTCCTATAATAGGAAGCTAGGCCTAAGAATGAGCGTAGTTCCTTTAAACTTTCAGGGGTTTTATACCTATCTATTACCTCTATTTTTTCAGGGTCTACTGTTATTCTACCGTTTTTTATTACGTGTCCTAAGAATTCGGTTTGTGTTTGGAAAAACTTTGACTTTTCTTCAGAGATTTTCATATTAGCGTTGTGTAATGTTTGTACAATTTCGGTGATGTGCTTCATATGTTCTTCGGGAGATGTTGAATATATTAGGATATCATCGATGTATACGTACGCGCATTTACCAATGTATGGTCTGAGAATGTCAACCACGCATCTTTGAAATGTAGATGGTGCATTTTTTAAGCCGAATGGGAGTCGTAAAAATTCATATTTAGCTCCGTTGATGGAGAAGGCTGTTTTTTCCCTATCCTCTTCCCTAATTAGAATTTGGTGGAACCCTGACTCTAAGTCTAGCGTCGTGAAGTATCTTGCTTCTCCTAAGTTTTGTAGAGTCATATTGATATCTGGTATCGGGTACCTATCTGCAACAGTAATTTTGTTTAACTTTTGGAAATCTATAACCATTCTCTTTTTTGGTTTTCCTTCCTCATCTAATCCTTTTTTAGAGACTGTCCATATCGGGGCATTGTATGGGCTTTTGCTCTCTTTTATTATTCCGTTTGCTAATAATTTATTTATTTCCTTTTTTACGAAATCTTGATCCGCGTATGGATATGGATATTGCCTAACCCATACAGGATCATTAGTTTCTGTTCTAATTTCAGCTTTTATTGTAGTTGTATACGGTAAGTTTTCGTTTCTATAATTATTTTTCATTAAATCTTTTATGCAATTTTCGAACTGTTTCTCGCCTACTGTATAGTTTACCTTTGCACTTTTTGAGTGATTTGACACTTTAGTAAACGTTATTGAATACTTGAAAAGATCTATCTTTGCCTTCATTTTCCTTAATGAATCTTCTCCTAACAGTATATCAAAGTCTTTTAATTCATTTATTTCTAGAAATTCTAAGTCGAATCCTACTAGATTAATTTTTCTTTTATGTGTTATTTTTGAACTACCATGAAGTGTAGTTGTATTAATTATTTTTCCTAATGGTATACTTTTTGCGTATTTATAATTTTTGCTTACGTAACTACTGGTTGCACCTGAATCGATCAGTATGTGCACGGACTTACCATCTGGTGCGGTTCTCTTGAGTGTTGGTAGACCGTGGTATCTTATAAAAAATGTCCTTCTTCAGTGTGGTTGCTGTTTGGTTCGTTGTAGAGTGACTGGATTTCGCTTCTTTCATTGTTGAGTTGGTTCACTCGCTGTGCTTTGTTGTGGGCGTTAGTGACTGTTTCGTCTCTATACCTTTTGAATTGGTTGCCAACTGTTTGGATTGCTTGTCTTGGTTGGACTGGTGGGTTGTTTGGTAGTTGTAAGTTTCTTTGATGTGTAGATCGTCGGAATCGTGTTGAGGAATCTGTTTCCATAGGTTCTACTCTGGGTTGTTGGATCCTTTGAGGAAATGTGTTCCTGTTGATTATTGTATAATTGTGTTGCGGATGTGGTCGCATCCTGGGTATGTATTCTAGGTGTTGATAGCCGACATCATGTTGCATAGTTCTGGCTATATCGTGAGCTTCTGTGAGTGATGCACAGTATCTGGAGTATAATGCGTTTTTGATCGAGGAACTTCTAATGCCGGAGATGTATGTTCTCGTGGCTTTTAATTGTGCTTCTTTATTATGTGATACTAGGACTGCTTCGTTTTTATACGTCATTTCTAACTTTGACAGGATCAGGTTTAACGCTTGATTCACTTCATCGTAGTATTCATGTAGTGATAAATTTCCTTGTTGTAACCTTCTCATTTCATCTTCCAGGACATAGAGTGGTCGTTGGTCGGCATAGGTTATGTCAAACCGATCGATGATTGCATTAAAATTAGTTCTGGTGTTATTGTTAACCAGGACCTGTGATGCACTGCCGGTTATTTTCCCTAAAATTATGAGCACTGCTTGAGCAAATAAGTTTGTTCCTCTGAATTGCATAATGTTATTCATGTGAGTGGTCACTATTTTTCTCCATGGTCGATATTCTTTAGGATCGCCGCTGAATGTTCCTATTAGTTTGAACATGTTTAAGTCTATCTCATGTGCATTATTGTATACACATACGTCGTCCTCTTCCTCCGCTTGAGGAGTTAATGTTGGATTAGCTAGTTCCATTGAAGCTATTTTTCGCTGTAGTTCGGTGACTATAGTATGGAGTGCTTGAATTTCGCCGTTCATTTTTTAGGTTTTAAACTGTTATTAAATTTTCACTTTTTATTTATTTTATATGCGTTGATTTGAAGGATAAAGGTTATC
Source organism: Bactrocera dorsalis (assembly GCF_023373825.1). Classification (NCBI taxonomy): domain Eukaryota; kingdom Metazoa; phylum Arthropoda; class Insecta; order Diptera; family Tephritidae; genus Bactrocera; species Bactrocera dorsalis. The sequence continues at coordinate 48,723,242 of NC_064303.1, forward strand.
CTTTTACTTTTTATCAGGAGCCACACGCGTAAGGATTTTATTCACTGAATCCTTTTTTGATGTGTGCCCCACGTTGGGCGCCAATTAATAACACTTAGTTATTTTAGTCAAAAAAATTATTTTAGTTCTGCCTTGACAGCAGAACGTTCTTTATTTCGTAATCTTCAAAATACAAAAGACGAAGCGTGTATGGTTATGCTTCTATTTATACTAACTAGAATGTTTACTAATTACTAGTTGATAGTTTCTGTAGATACAGATTCTATTATTTGTTTAGGTTTGTACACATATACATTGTCTGTTGTATTGATAGTGCATTTACAATATTTGCTTACTTGCTAATGAGATAGTTTGGTGCAGTTTACATTTTCGCACATTCATTTTGTTTGTTACATTTATGATGCTAGGCGAGACTATTGTTATTGTTTGTTTAGGTTACCAATTGATAATTTATGTTTTCGATACAAAAATGTGATTAAGTAACACATGTTCCTTAACTAGCGCGTGACAATCGATAATTGAAAATACGTTTCGTGTGTGTTAGATTAGCTCCAGGAAATGGGCGCATTAAATTATTTCGTAATGGGAATGCGGCATCTCCAACGAAAAAGTAAGGAAAAGGTTCCGGTGACACGTCAGACAGTGGCACAGGTGGTGGCAAAGGCAGAGTGTTTTGTATTAATGCATGGCCAAATGGAGTAAGTCGAAAGATTCCTGCATAAATAATAACAAAAATGCATTATATTATAATGTTAATCAATTTAATATACGGTACCTCCGTCACTTTGACTTCCATAGCTGCCAATACTAACTGCTGTGAACGTATATTTCGCATCACATACAGCCATCAAAACGATGCTAAAGAATTTTTTATAATTGTAAAACATCGAATTGGAATTGGCCGGGCACTTAATTGCAACGTGCTTACCATCAATTGCACCGACACAATTCGGAATGTTCCACATATTATAAAAATCTTTTGCAATGTCCTTGTATTGAGACTCTGTTGGCTCGCTTACATAAATTGGGGAAAGTAGCTGCCAGATTACTTCACACGTCTCTAATATGATTTCGCGTACTGTTGACTTTCCCAACTTATAGCTCCATGCAATGCTCTGCACCGACACGCCTTGTGACAAATAGCTAACAATTGTAAGAGAAGTACATATGTATATACATGCATACGTATATTAATTCGCAAAACACAACAAATCAACTTACAGTAATACCAACGAGAGCCTTTCTTCGGGTCCAATCCGCTGCCTTGGCTTCTTCAAGGATTTCGATATCAAATTCAGAAGCAAAATATAAACGTCCGGCGGCATCCTTGTATGCAAAAAAAGTTGTTCTGGTTCCCTGTTTTTCATTACCAGAAAAGTTTTTATCTGGTAACCGCTAACGCCCCAGTTTTGATTGATTGGGCGATTTTTGTACCTTCTCGTTCGTTTTTTGTTTTTATACTGTTTATATAAACTATATAAAGAGTATAATTCGCACAATTCTAAAAACATTTGATCACTATTGTCCACTTCCATGTTGCTACTGACACAATTTTTAGAATTGTATGAAATGTCAAACAAATGAAATGTAAACAAAAGAGAACAGCTGATTTCTGCGTTTTTACCACGTTTTTGACTGTGCACACATTTTGCCGATAAGGAAGGAAAAGGAAGGAAGGAAGGAAGCGTTTTTGAGTGTTTCTACTATTATTAGGAAAATGCGCAGCACTTTTGAGGTCATTGGTTTGCAGTTTTTCACATTGCTTTGCTTGTGTTTGATCAGCTGCACAAACCAAAGCAAAAGCGTTATACGAGTACATATTTGCTTCGCAAGTTGTCAGCAGTCGCAGTCGCGAAACAGTTTTTTCGATCATTTTAAAACTGTTAATCACTTCGACAGTTTTAAATTATTTTGCTATTTAAGGGCACATTGAAAAAATTGATAGTCATTAGTTTTTCTTAACTGCAATGGGGCGGAGCAAGCAATCGGAAATTTGGCAGTTTTTTGATAACAATCCAGACGACGGTTTTGCTACATGCAAAACTTGTAAAAATAAACTAAAAAATAATAGACTGTCGAACTTAAAAACACATTTAATTAAAATACACAGTATAAATGTTTCATTGAATAATACAGAACTATCGGAAACTTCTTCGATAACTTCTTTATCAAAAGTAATAGTGAAAAAAAAAGTAACAATTAAGATTAATAAAAAGCAGCTACTGAGATCATATATTGGTCTAGTCACCGAAGATTCTATTCCGTTTAATGTGCTAAATTCGGTAAATATGAAACATATTTTGAATCTTATTTGTGAAGGACTTTTTGCTGCAGACGGAAAACAAAGATGTTTGAATGCTTCAAACTCCAAGAAGACTTTACAGATCGTTGCTAACAATATTCGAAACGACATAACAGCAGAAGTGAAAAAAAGACTGTTATCGTTAAAAATAGACAGTTCTACGCGGCTATACCGAAACATTTTTGGCATTAGTGCGCAATTTATAACAAATGTGCTGATAAAATCACGCGTTCTAGGAATGGTAGAATTGAAGGGTGCTAGATCGAGTACTAGCAAAAATCTAGCCATGGAAATTATAAAAACCTTAAAAAAATACGACATTACTTTAAGACAAATAGTGTCAGTTACATCGGATAATGGCGCAAATATGCTTAAAGCAACTAAAATATTGTCTCTTGTTTGGCAAGAAGAATTGGAAGAAAATGAAGCAGATTGCGCGAATGATGAGTATCTTAAAAAAATCGAACTTGTTGAGGAAATGCTAGATATGCTATTGGGCGATATTCAAGTTTGCCGTTGCGCTGCTCATACTTCACAGCTTTGGGCGCTCGACGTAACAAAATCCTCAGCTGTAACAAAGTACCTATTAACATGCCGTAATTTGACAAAATATGTGAGAAAAACAACAAATGGATATCGAGCTATATTTGAATTAAAGCAATTAAAGATGCCTCAACTAGATTGCCCTACAAGATGGAGATCGACCTTCGTAATGGTGGAAAATTTGAAGGCAGCAAAAGACGTTCTAAAAGAAATCGAATCCGTTAATTATAAGACCGAAGATGAAAATTTCGAGTTAGATGACTCCCTTTGGGAATTCGTTGAAAGCTATTGTCTTGTATTTAATCCATTACAAAAAAGCATAAAAATATTTCAAGAAGAACAATTATACTACGGCAACTTCTATGCACAATGGCTCAAGTGCAAAATATGCACGGAAAATATTATTAAAGATACGAACCACCCACTACTTAAAACAATCGGCGATATGATTTTGCAGTCCTTCGAAAAAAGAACAAACACGTTAATGCACACACACAGTTTAATTGCTTGTTTGTATTTAGATCCTCGGTTCCATCACACCTTAACGGTAAAACAAAAAATCGAAGCAAGGCAATATTTAAAAAAAGTATGGGATAGAATTAATGAAATTAACCCTGGTAACATCACGTGTTTAAGTGTGTTCAAGTGTACATCAATCCGGCAACCAATTTTGTGAGAAATTATTAACCGAATATTTATCGCAAGGAATTGAAGCGAACTTAAATAATGCATCCGATGTCTATACAAAAATTGACAATCTGCAGCTTCCATTTTTAAGAAGTGACACAAATATTCTATCATTTTGGAAGGAAAAGCAGTTCACTGATCCCGACTTGTACTCGTTAAGCAATGTGTGCTTTGCAATACCACCCACTCAGGTTTGTACATACATATAAACGTAACATAATTTTTATTTTTATTGTAACGTAAAACTGAACAAATGAATTTTTTTTATGCTCTAGTACATATTTAATTAATCATGAATTTAATTTATTTATTCAATGAACCAAATAAGTATAAGTAAATGAAATAAGTTTTACTAAATTGAATAAAATTTTGCTTTTCTCCCCAAAACAGGTGACGATTGAACAGGCATTTTCCACCCTTAAACTAGTACTAACAGACTATAGGAATCGATAAAGTTAGGAAACACTGGAAAACATATTGCTAGTAAAGCTAAATCCAAACTTTCTGGAAGCTGCTATAGACAGTTTGCCACTTTTCCAAGACGTAGATGACGAACAAATTTAATTTTTTTTTATTTTTAAATGTTTATACCTACATACATATATCCTACATATGTATATTGCGTTGTATATAAAATGTAAATACACTGAATTCAAATACATAAAATACATATATGTAAAACAAATACATATAGTTTTTCAATCACCATGAACAACACATCACTTATAGCTGCCAAAAAAGTACGCGAAACTAAAAATTGTCGAAGTGCTTAACAGTTTTAAAATGATCGAAAAAACTGTTTCGCGACTGCGACTGCTGACGACTTGCGAAGCAAATATAACGCTTTTGCTTTGGTTTGTGCAGCTGATCAAACACAAGCAAAGCAATGTGAAAAACTGCAAACCAATGACTGCCAAAAGTGCTGCGCATTTTCCTAATAATTGTTTTCTGCTTTTGCTTTGCTTGCGACTGCTGCTTTTTCTAAAGCATAAGCAAAAGTAAAAGCGAAAAAAAACTTATCGTAGTTTTTTAATCACTGGTAATTACAACGAATGCAAGAATTGGAGGCAAGTAGCAACCACATTAATGGAAGACATACGACAATTCGAAGGACATAATATATATGCCCAAGAATTAATAATGATCAGAGGAATAGTCCAAGTATTGACAAAAGAAATGCAAGCTAAAGCAATGAGAACATTCGTCACTGGACTGAGAAGTGTAGCTATCAAGAATGCTATCTATGCACGAGCCTGCACAACATTAGCAGATGCCTACAGTATCGCCCGTATAATGCAACATGATTTACGCCGTCAGAACCTGAGTACATTACCGTGATACAACCATCATGAGAATCATAATTTCAGCAATCAACATCAGAATAATTATTCTTGTCAACAATAACCCCCAGTTGAACCATCCACCATATTCCGTAGACCAACGAGACACGGTTACAACAAGAATCAGCAACAACCACCACGAAATCCGCAGCCTCGACAGAATTATCAGAATCCATTTAAGAAAGTAGCAGGAGCATTGGGATACAAACGAGAACTAGATAATACAAGTCATGCTAATATGCAACCAAAGAATCAACGGATCAACCAAATTACACACGATCAACAATCAAATACAGAATATTTTTTTATTCTAAGGCATGGGTTACCAACGCTTGTAAGGACCACAGAAGAAGGTAACTCAGTGTATATTTTAATTGATAGTGGTACTGAAGAAAATTATGTAAATCCAAAATTCCCTCACGCAAAAAGGATAGAAGTAGAAAGTAAAAAACAAGCCGCTACTTTACGCGGTAAATCATTAATTAAATATAAAATTAAAGTGAATATAATAGGATACAGTATGGAATTTTTAGAACTCGATACTTTACAAGATTTCCACTTCCATGTTGCTACTGACACAATTTTTAGAATTGTATGAAATGTCAAACAAATGAAATGTAAACAAAAGAGAACAGCTGATTTCTGCGTTTTTACCACGTTTTTGACTGTGCACACATTTTGCCGATAAGGAAGGAAAAGGAAGGAAGGAAGGAAGCGTTTTTGAGTGTTTCTACTATTATTAGGAAAATGCGCAGCACTTTTAAGGTCATTGGTTTGCAGTTTTTCACATTGCTTTGCTTGTGTTTGATCAGCTGCACAAACCAAAGCAAAAGCGTTATACGAGTACATATTTGCTTCGCAAGTTGTCAGCAGTCGCAGTCGCGAAACAGTTTTTTCGATCATTTTAAAACTGTTAATCACTTCGACAGTTTTAAATTATTTTGCTATTTAAGGGCACATTGAAAAAATTGATAGTCATTAGTTTTTCTTAACTGCAATGGGGCGGAGCAAGCAATCGGAAATTTGGCAGTTTTTTGATAACAATCCAGACGACGGTTTTGCTACATGCAAAACTTGTAAAAATAAACTAAAAAATAATAGACTGTCGAACTTAAAAACACATTTAATTAAAATACACAGTATAAATGTTTCATTGAATAATACAGAACTATCGGAAACTTCTTCGATAACTTCTTTATCAAAAGTAATAGTGAAAAAAAAAGTAACAATTAAGATTAATAAAAAGCAGCTACTGAGATCATATATTGGTCTAGTCACCGAAGATTCTATTCCGTTTAATGTGCTAAATTCGGTAAATATGAAACATATTTTGAATCCTATTTGTGAAGGACTTTTTGCTGCAGACGGAAAACAAAGATGTTTGAATGCTTCAAACTCCAAGAAGACTTTACAGATCGTTGCTAACAATATTCGAAACGACATAACAGCAGAAGTGAAAAAAAGACTGTTATCGTTAAAAATAGACAGTTCTACGCGGCTATACCGAAACATTTTTGGCATTAGTGCGCAATTTATAACAAATGTGCTGATAAAATCACGCGTTCTAGGAATGGTAGAATTGAAGGGTGCTAGATCGAGTACTAGCAAAAATCTAGCCATGGAAATTATAAAAACCTTAAAAAAATACGACATTACTTTAAGACAAATAGTGTCAGTTACATCGGATAATGGCGCAAATATGCTTAAAGCAACTAAAATATTGTCTTTTGTTTGGCAAGAAGAATTGGAAGAAAATGAAGCAGATTGCGCGAATGATGAGTATCTTAAAAAAATCGAACTTGTTGAGGAAATGCTAGATATGCTATTGGGCGATATTCAAGTTTGCCGTTGCGCTGCTCATACTTCACAGCTTTGGGCGCTCGACGTAACAAAATCCTCAGCTGTAACAAAGTACCTATTAACATGCCGTAATTTGACAAAATATGTGAGAAAAACAACAAATGGATATCGAGCTATATTTGAATTAAAGCAATTAAAGATGCCTCAACTAGATTGCCCTACAAGATGGAGATCGACCTTCGTAATGGTGGAAAATTTGAAGGCAGCAAAAGACGTTCTAAAAGAAATCGAATCCGTTAATTATAAGACCGAAGATGAAAATTTCGAGTTAGATGACTCCCTTTGGGAATTCGTTGAAAGCTATTGTCTTGTATTTAATCCATTACAAAAAAGCATAAAAATATTTCAAGAAGAACAATTATACTACGGCAACTTCTATGCACAATGGCTCAAGTGCAAAATATGCACGGAAAATATTATTAAAGATACGAACCACCCACTACTTAAAACAATCGGCGATATGATTTTGCAGTCCTTCGAAAAAAGAACAAACACGTTAATGCACACACACAGTTTAATTGCTTGTTTGTATTTAGATCCTCGGTTCCATCACACCTTAACGGTAAAACAAAAAATCGAAGCAAGGCAATATTTAAAAAAAGTATGGGATAGAATTAATGAAATTAACCCTGGTAACATCACGTGTTTAAGTGTGTTCAAGTGTACATCAATCCGGCAACCAATTTTGTGAGAAATTATTAACCGAATATTTATCGCAAGGAATTGAAGCGAACTTAAATAATGCATCCGATGTCTATACAAAAATTGACAATCTGCAGCTTCCATTTTTAAGAAGTGACACAAATATTCTATCATTTTGGAAGGAAAAGCAGTTCACTGATCCCGACTTGTACTCGTTAAGCAATGTGTGCTTTGCAATACCACCCACTCAGGTTTGTACATACATATAAACGTAACATAATTTTTATTTTTATTGTAACGTAAAACTGAACAAATGAATTTTTTTTATGCTCTAGTACATATTTAATTAATCATGAACTTAATTTATTTATTCAATGAACCAAATAAGTATAAGTAAATGAAATAAGTTTTACTAAATTGAATAAAATTTTGCTTTTCTCCCCAAAACAGGTGACGATTGAACAGGCATTTTCCACCCTTAAACTAGTACTAACAGACTATAGGAATCGATAAAGTTAGGAAACACTGGAAAACATATTGCTAGTAAAGCTAAATCCAAACTTTCTGGAAGCTGCTATAGACAGTTTGCCACTTTTCCAAGACGTAGATGACGAACAAATTTAATTTTTTTTTATTTTTAAATGTTTATACCTACATACATATATCCTACATATGTATATTGCGTTGTATATAAAATGTAAATACACTGAATTCAAATACATAAAATACATATATGTAAAACAAATACATATAGTTTTTCAATCACCATGAACAACACATCACTTATAGCTGCCAAAAAAGTACGCGAAACTAAAAATTGTCGAAGTGCTTAACAGTTTTAAAATGATCGAAAAAACTGTTTCGCGACTGCGACTGCTGACGACTTGCGAAGCAAATATAACGCTTTTGCTTTGGTTTGTGCAGCTGATCAAACACAAGCAAAGCAATGTGAAAAACTGCAAACCAATGACTGCCAAAAGTGCTGCGCATTTTCCTAATAATTGTTTTCTGCTTTTGCTTTGCTTGCGACTGCTGCTTTTTCTAAAGCATAAGCAAAAGTAAAAGCGAAAAAAAACTTATCGTAGTTTTTTAATCACTGGTAATTACAACGAATGCAAGAATTGGAGGCAAGTAGCAACCACATTAATGGAAGACATACGACAATTCGAAGGACATAATATATATGCCCAAGAATTAATAATGATCAGAGGAATAGTCCAAGTATTGACAAAAGAAATGCAAGCTAAAGCAATGAGAACATTCGTCACTGGACTGAGAAGTGTAGCTATCAAGAATGCTATCTATGCACGAGCCTGCACAACATTAGCAGATGCCTACAGTATCGCCCGTATAATGCAACATGATTTACGCCGTCAGAACCTGAGTACATTACCGTGATACAACCATCATGAGAATCATAATTTCAGCAATCAACATCAGAATAATTATTCTTGTCAACAATAACCCCCAGTTGAACCATCCACCATATTCCGTAGACCAACGAGACACGGTTACAACAAGAATCAGCAACAACCACCACGAAATCCGCAGCCTCGACAGAATTATCAGAATCCATTTAAGAAAGTAGCAGGAGCATTGGGATACAAACGAGAACTAGATAATACAAGTCATGCTAATATGCAACCAAAGAATCAACGGATCAACCAAATTACACACGATCAACAATCAAATACAGAATATTTTTTTATTCTAAGGCATGGGTTACCAACGCTTGTAAGGACCACAGAAGAAGGTAACTCAGTGTATATTTTAATTGATAGTGGTACTGAAGAAAATTATGTAAATCCAAAATTCCCTCACGCAAAAAGGATAGAAGTAGAAAGTAAAAAACAAGCCGCTACTTTACGCGGTAAATCATTAATTAAATATAAAATTAAAGTGAATATAATAGGATACAGTATGGAATTTTTAGAACTCGATACTTTACAAGATTTCCACTTCCATGTTGCTACTGACACAATTTTTAGAATTGTATGAAATGTCAAACAAATGAAATGTAAACAAAAGAGAACAGCTGATTTCTGCGTTTTTACCACGTTTTTGACTGTGCACACATTTTGCCGATAAGGAAGGAAAAGGAAGGAAGGAAGGAAGCGTTTTTGAGTGTTTCTACTATTATTAGGAAAATGCGCAGCACTTTTGAGGTCATTGGTTTGCAGTTTTTCACATTGCTTTGCTTGTGTTTGATCAGCTGCACAAACCAAAGCAAAAGCGTTATACGAGTACATATTTGCTTCGCAAGTTGTCAGCAGTCGCAGTCGCGAAACAGTTTTTTCGATCATTTTAAAACTGTTAATCACTTCGACAGTTTTAAATTATTTTGCTATTTAAGGGCACATTGAAAAAATTGATAGTCATTAGTTTTTCTTAACTGCAATGGGGCGGAGCAAGCAATCGGAAATTTGGCAGTTTTTTGATAACAATCCAGACGACGGTTTTGCTACATGCAAAACTTGTAAAAATAAACTAAAAAATAATAGACTGTCGAACTTAAAAACACATTTAATTAAAATACACAGTATAAATGTTTCATTGAATAATACAGAACTATCGGAAACTTCTTCGATAACTTCTTTATCAAAAGTAATAGTGAAAAAAAAAGTAACAATTAAGATTAATAAAAAGCAGCTACTGAGATCATATATTGGTCTAGTCACCGAAGATTCTATTCCGTTTAATGTGCTAAATTCGGTAAATATGAAACATATTTTGAATCCTATTTGTGAAGGACTTTTTGCTGCAGACGGAAAACAAAGATGTTTGAATGCTTCAAACTCCAAGAAGACTTTACAGATCGTTGCTAACAATATTCGAAACGACATAACAGCAGAAGTGAAAAAAAGACTGTTATCGTTAAAAATAGACAGTTCTACGCGGCTATACCGAAACATTTTTGGCATTAGTGCGCAATTTATAACAAATGTGCTGATAAAATCACGCGTTCTAGGAATGGTAGAATTGAAGGGTGCTAGATCGAGTACTAGCAAAAATCTAGCCATGGAAATTATAAAAACCTTAAAAAAATACGACATTACTTTAAGACAAATAGTGTCAGTTACATCGGATAATGGCGCAAATATGCTTAAAGCAACTAAAATATTGTCTTTTGTTTGGCAAGAAGAATTGGAAGAAAATGAAGCAGATTGCGCGAATGATGAGTATCTTAAAAAAATCGAACTTGTTGAGGAAATGCTAGATATGCTATTGGGCGATATTCAAGTTTGCCGTTGCGCTGCTCATACTTCACAGCTTTGGGCGCTCGACGTAACAAAATCCTCAGCTGTAACAAAGTACCTATTAACATGCCGTAATTTGACAAAATATGTGAGAAAAACAACAAATGGATATCGAGCTATATTTGAATTAAAGCAATTAAAGATGCCTCAACTAGATTGCCCTACAAGATGGAGATCGACCTTCGTAATGGTGGAAAATTTGAAGGCAGCAAAAGACGTTCTAAAAGAAATCGAATCCGTTAATTATAAGACCGAAGATGAAAATTTCGAGTTAGATGACTCCCTTTGGGAATTCGTTGAAAGCTATTGTCTTGTATTTAATCCATTACAAAAAAGCATAAAAATATTTCAAGAAGAACAATTATACTACGGCAACTTCTATGCACAATGGCTCAAGTGCAAAATATGCACGGAAAATATTATTAAAGATACGAACCACCCACTACTTAAAACAATCGGCGATATGATTTTGCAGTCCTTCGAAAAAAGAACAAACACGTTAATGCACACACACAGTTTAATTGCTTGTTTGTATTTAGATCCTCGGTTCCATCACACCTTAACGGTAAAACAAAAAATCGAAGCAAGGCAATATTTAAAAAAAGTATGGGATAGAATTAATGAAATTAACCCTGGTAACATCACGTGTTTAAGTGTGTTCAAGTGTACATCAATCCGGCAACCAATTTTGTGAGAAATTATTAACCGAATATTTATCGCAAGGAATTGAAGCGAACTTAAATAATGCATCCGATGTCTATACAAAAATTGACAATCTGCAGCTTCCATTTTTAAGAAGTGACACAAATATTCTATCATTTTGGAAGGAAAAGCAGTTCACTGATCCCGACTTGTACTCGTTAAGCAATGTGTGCTTTGCAATACCACCCACTCAGGTTTGTACATACATATAAACGTAACATAATTTTTATTTTTATTGTAACGTAAAACTGAACAAATGAATTTTTTTTATGCTCTAGTACATATTTAATTAATCATGAATTTAATTTATTTATTCAATGAACCAAATAAGTATAAGTAAATGAAATAAGTTTTACTAAATTGAATAAAATTTTGCTTTTCTCCCCAAAACAGGTGACGATTGAACAGGCATTTTCCACCCTTAAACTAGTACTAACAGACTATAGGAATCGATAAAGTTAGGAAACACTGGAAAACATATTGCTAGTAAAGCTAAATCCAAACTTTCTGGAAGCTGCTATAGACAGTTTGCCACTTTTCCAAGACGTAGATGACGAACAAATTTAATTTTTTTTTATTTTTAAATGTTTATACCTACATACATATATCCTACATATGTATATTGCGTTGTATATAAAATGTAAATACACTGAATTCAAATACATAAAATACATATATGTAAAACAAATACATATAGTTTTTCAATCACCATGAACAACACATCACTTATAGCTGCCAAAAAAGTACGCGAAACTAAAAATTGTCGAAGTGCTTAACAGTTTTAAAATGATCGAAAAAACTGTTTCGCGACTGCGACTGCTGACGACTTGCGAAGCAAATATAACGCTTTTGCTTTGGTTTGTGCAGCTGATCAAACACAAGCAAAGCAATGTGAAAAACTGCAAACCAATGACTGCCAAAAGTGCTGCGCATTTTCCTAATAATTGTTTTCTGCTTTTGCTTTGCTTGCGACTGCTGCTTTTTCTAAAGCATAAGCAAAAGTAAAAGCGAAAAAAAACTTATCGTAGTTTTTTAATCACTGGTAATTACAACGAATGCAAGAATTGGAGGCAAGTAGCAACCACATTAATGGAAGACATACGACAATTCGAAGGACATAATATATATGCCCAAGAATTAATAATGATCAGAGGAATAGTCCAAGTATTGACAAAAGAAATGCAAGCTAAAGCAATGAGAACATTCGTCACTGGACTGAGAAGTGTAGCTATCAAGAATGCTATCTATGCACGAGCCTGCACAACATTAGCAGATGCCTACAGTATCGCCCGTATAATGCAACATGATTTACGCCGTCAGAACCTGAGTACATTACCGTGATACAACCATCATGAGAATCATAATTTCAGCAATCAACATCAGAATAATTATTCTTGTCAACAATAACCCCCAGTTGAACCATCCACCATATTCCGTAGACCAACGAGACACGGTTACAACAAGAATCAGCAACAACCACCACGAAATCCGCAGCCTCGACAGAATTATCAGAATCCATTTAAGAAAGTAGCAGGAGCATTGGGATACAAACGAGAACTAGATAATACAAGTCATGCTAATATGCAACCAAAGAATCAACGGATCAACCAAATTACACACGATCAACAATCAAATACAGAATATTTTTTTATTCTAAGGCATGGGTTACCAACGCTTGTAAGGACCACAGAAGAAGGTAACTCAGTGTATATTTTAATTGATAGTGGTACTGAAGAAAATTATGTAAATCCAAAATTCCCTCACGCAAAAAGGATAGAAGTAGAAAGTAAAAAACAAGCCGCTACTTTACGCGGTAAATCATTAATTAAATATAAAATTAAAGTGAATATAATAGGATACAGTATGGAATTTTTAGAACTCGATACTTTACAAGATTTCGATTTCTTGATAGGAATTAAAGGTTTAAAGCAAATGAAAGCAATGTTAGATACTGAAAGAAATGTATTAATTGTGAAAAGAATAAATTTACAAGAATAAATTATATGATAGGAGAAGAAATGTATAACAAAGAAATAAATGAATTAATGAAAAAAAATGAACAGAGTAAAACATTACCCTACGTAACTACAGTAGAGGCTGAAATCAGAACAGAAACAAATAATCCTATTTGATTCAGACAGTATCCATACCCCCAAGGGGATAGAGCATTTGTAGAAACTGAAATAAAAAAAATATTAGATAATGAAATAATACAGCCAAGTAAAAGCCCGTACAATTCACCCATATGGACGGTTTCTAAAAAAGGGAATGACGAGCAAGGCAACCCAAAAAGACGCATGGTTATTGACTTCCAGATGTTAAATGCGCAAACAATCGCTGATAGATATTCCATTCCGGACATCACCATGATGCTCCAAAACTTAGGAGAAGCACAGTACTTCACGACGTTAGATTTGGAATCAGGATTTAATCAAATTAAATTAAAAAAGAAGACAGGGAAAAAACAGCATTTTCAATAAATAATGCCAAATATGAATTTCTACGACTACCATTTGGACTGAAAAACGCACCGTCGATCTTTTAAAGATGCGTTGACGACATCCTCAGACCATTCATAGGAGTATGAGCATACGTGTATATACATAGATGGTGTCCTAATATATTCAGCTAACCCTGAACAACATATTAAAGATATCACCAATAAATACACAGTTTACACGCAGCCAACATGAAAATCTCGGATGAAAAGTCAAAACTTTTTCCAAGACAGACAGAATTTTTAGGAAATATAATTAAAAACGGTAGAATCACAGTAGATCCAGGAAAAATTGAAGCTATAGATAGGTACAAACCCCCCACAAATTTACAAGACTTAAGATCTTTCTTGGGAATGACCTCATATTATAGAAAATTTATAAAAGAATTTGCATCCATAACGAAATCATTAACACTCTACCTACGAGGAGAGAATGGTAATATTTCAAAGAATAAAAGTAGCTCAGTACATGTAAAATTAGATGACGAAGCACTTAAAACAGTTGAAACACTAAAAAATAAACTAAAAGAACAAATAAAATTATTTCAACCAGATTTTGGAAAAGGATTTGATTTGACTACAGACGCAAGCAATCATGTGATTGGAGCTGTATTGTCACAAGGCAAGAAACCTATAGCATACATTTCAGGTACATTAACACGAACTGAACAAAATTACTCAAGAAAGGAAAAAGAAATGCTAGCAATCGTTTGGGCACTCAAGAAACTTAGGAATTATCTGTATGGTCTCACTAATAATAATACTATTTACACCGATCATCAATCCCTAATTTTTTCAATATCAGAGGAAAACCCAAATTCAAAATTAAAACGATGGAAAAATTTTATATAAGAATACGAAGCAAAAATTAAATATATTAAAGGAGATTTAAATGTAGTAGCAGACGAACTCAGCCGTCAAGTAAACGTAACTACGAGCGACTCAATGCACTCGCAAGAATCATCCTCGTCAATCAGAATTAAAGATGTCAACGCTCCAGTGAACCAATTTAAAACACAAATTGTGATAAAAAATGTGAACAAATGCATTAGAAAGAGGAACAATTGTTGCAAACCACGAGAAATTTTATGTTAATTACGTCACACCACAAGACTTGACAGATACACTAACGAAAATTATCAAACCTAATATCAGAACCGCATTTCACACTACACTTTGAAATTCATGATATTATAAATTCTTCATTTAATGTAGAGAAAAAGGTTTTTTGTCAAAATCTATTGAAGGACATTACGAGTGAAGAGGATAGAGAAAATATAATTAAACATACGCATGAAAGAGCATATAGAAACGCAAAAAATAATACTTTAGAGATACTAGAAACTTGCTATTGGCCAAATGTAAAAACGATGTAATCCGACTAACTAGAAATCGTAGCATTTGTAAAGAGAACAAATACGAACGCCACCCGACAAAACAAGTTTTTGCAAAAACACCCATACCCGAAGGTATAGGCACTCAAATACGAATGGACATATTCGAAATCGATGGAACAATGTATCTCTCATGCATAGATAGATACTCAAAATACGCATATATGAGAAAATTAAACGACAAAAGATAATTCTACAAAATTTTAGAGGAAGTACTCATACAAATATTCCCATTTTGCAACAAACTAATGACAGATAACGTCACTATATTTAATAGCATAGCAGCAAAAGCTCTATTCCAACGGCTATATATTGAACAGTCAATGACCGCAGCAAGCCTTTCAACATCGAACGCTCAAGTCGAACGGCTGGAAATTACTAGAATTCGCATTAAACAAAATAAATCCACCGCGACTGAAGAACTATTCAAAGCAATGAAGGAATACAATAGGACAATACATTCCGTCACAAAAAGGAAACCTATCGAATTATTTTTTGAAAGAAGCAAGACTAAAGGAATAAAAGAACTGATCCAAAGCAGAAGTATATGCTATCATACCACAATAAAAAACGAACATAAAATGAATATAAAACAGGACAAACAGTTTATGTGAAACAAAACCGACGAAATAAAACAAATCCACGGCATTTGAAGAAAACAATACAAGAGAATCGTGAGGACACAATTTTAACAACGGAGGGGAAGATCGTACACAAGGCCAACCTCAGAAACAATGATGAAGACAACGCTGACATTAATCCTAGCAACATCCTTAGCTCAGGAAATAACCGACTTACAAGATCGCAAGTACGTGTTAACCGAGACTGACCCATCATTTTGTATCAAGGACATGAGTACCTATTCCATATGATGAACTTAAGCAAAATACTTAAACCATACTACGAGATCGCCGAACAAAAAGGAGAGATGCCTAGTGAAGACGCAACAGAAACAGCAGTGTTTAACAGAATAGAAATCCTCAGAAAACAACTACTGAATAATGGACGAGCCAGACGCTCAAGACGATCTCTTGATTTCTTAGGATCGATTTTGAAATTTATCACAGGAGTCCCAGACCACGACGACCTGATCGAAATTAAAGCAATACTCAACGACATAATTGAAAATAATAAGAAACAAAGACAAATTAATTCCAACTTTAAAATAATGATGAAAACATTTAATATTGAGACGATTAAATAAAAAATTATATTGCAAGAATTATACAAGGAATTATTTGACTTAACTACGACAATTAATTTCGCGAAGTATGGAAATTTTTATTCAGCAGCAATAAATACGGACGAGATTGAAAGGATATTAGAAAAGGAACAAACTAGTATACCAGCTATTGCCATACTCGAATGTGCAGACACGCATGTAGGTAGATTAGACGACACTTTCATTGTAATTTATAAACATCCAGTCATTAAAAAGAAATGCAGAGCATACAAAGTTACTCCATTATCCTATCGTCAAGGCATTTTAAATATGAATAAAATCATAAGTAAATATAATTATAAATTATATTAACATCCAAATGTAAAAATAATTTAAGAATTAAATTAAATTAAAGTTTATAATTTTACTTGTTAAGAGTAGCTAAAATATTTTTTTTAATTGTAAAAAGTGAGTCTGTTAAATCAAATGTGCTGGAATGAAAATTGAAATCATGACATATACGGCGGAATGGTTCGTTTAACTCAAAATTTGTTCTAGAAAATTTTAAAAGTAAGGGTCTAAACTGCCTGGTAGAGCGAGCGGGGACGTTAAAATTAATATCAGATAAGAGAGATGGGCTACAGACCGACCCACTCACGAGTTTTATAAGAAATATTATACCAAGCATCTCCCTACGACTAGCGAGTGTCGGGAGATTTATAAGTTTTAAACGGTTAGTGTAAGGGGGAAGATTTAAACTGGAATCCCAATTCAAATGATTTAAGGCAAAAAGTAAGAATTGTTTTTGAACGGACTCTAACTTATCCGAATGGACTTGGTAACTAGGGTTCCATACCACAGAAGCATACTCTAATATAGGCCTCACCAGAGATGTAAAAAGAATTTTTGTGGTAAGCGGATCTCTAAATTCTTTAGACCAACGTTTAACAAAACTAAGAGCGCCTTTAGCTTTAAAAACCGTGGAAGATACGTGAAGATTAAAATTGAGTTTGGGGTCCATAGTTACTCCCAAATCAACAAAACTGTATACTTGCTCCAACCTAAAGTTTTGTATTGTGTATGAAGTTGGGTCTACAGATCTACGTGAAAAGCACATTGTTTTACATTTTTTAAGGTTCAATGGCATGTCATTTCTATCACACCAAGAAACTAGGTTGTTTAAGTCTATTTGCATCTGGCATCTTTCGTTGTTTGAAGTATACGTTTTAAAAAGTTTTACATCGTCAGCATATAATAAGACTTTTGAAAACTTAACAACAGATGATATGTCATTAATAAATAACAAGAACAAAATTGGACCAAGATTGGACCTTGTGGAACGCCTGAAGGAACATTGATTATGTCAGAAAAAGTATCGTTAAATAAGACTTGTTGAATTCTATTGCTAAGATAAGAAGCAACCCATTTTAGAAATATTGGTTGAAAACCGAGAAGATCAAGTTTATTCAAAAGAATTAAATGGTTTACTTTATCAAAAGCTTTACTGAAATCTGTGTATATAACATCAGTATTCTTATTCTCCCTAAAGCCAGCAGATACATGTGATACAAATTCAAGCAAGTTAGTTATAGTAGATTTCCCTTTACGAAAACCGTGCTGAGAACAAGAAATTAGTGGAGAGATCCGGAAGGTTATGTCGTCTGTTATAATTGCTTCAAAAAGTTTAGGTATTGCAGACAACTTTGCTATTCCCCTATAGTTTTCAATAGATGACCTAAATCCACTCTTATGTAAAGGAATTATAAATGACTTTTTCCATATGGATGGAAATAAGCCTTGCATAAGAGACGAGTTAAATAGTTTTGTTAGGGCTTGGTATATATATTTGGCACATTTCTTAAGAAAGCATGAGGGAATCATATCTGGGCCATAATTGTATGATTGTTCTAACATGTTCAACTGATATAAGACGTCTTCTTCGGAAATGGTAGGCGCATTAATGACAGAAATCGGACATAACTTGTGCTGATACGGAACATTTTTTGGAGATTTTGGAGAGTAATTGGACTTAAAGAATCCAGCGAACATATTAGAAATGGTGTGATTGTCACTAGACATACTAGACTTATATTTCATAGCGGACGGAAAGTTAGAAATCCTGCGTTTGGAGTTGACGAAACCATAGAACAATTTTGGATTACGTATAATATTATTTTTTGCTTTATTTATATAATTATTATAACATATTTTGTTAAGTTCAGCAAATTGTCGACGCAATTTAGAATATTTTGAATAGTCAGCAACTAAACCAGTTTTTCTAAAAAGTTTAAAAGCACGAGATTTTCTATTTTTTAATTTACATAATTCTTTCGAAAACCATAAATTAGAACTCCTTTTTTGAGTAACAACACACTTCGGAACATATTTTACAAATAAGTTTAAAATAGTTTCATTAAAGTGGGAAGCACTAAATTCAACATTGCCACTGTAATCTGGCCAAGTTACTTTAGAAAGTTCGTAATTAATCTTCTTAAAATTAGCTTTCGCAAAGTTGAACCGAAAACAAAGGTCTTGTGTATTGTTAAGTTGGTTATGATTTCGATGTTAATTTCCAAAGCAGGATGATGCGGGTCCTCTGGCCGAACCAAAGGATCACATCGGACAACGGAGAACATTGAAGCGTTATCAACATAAACTAGATCTAAGAACTTACCAAACTCGTTTGAAATTAAATTAATTTGGTTAAGACCCAACTCCGACATTTCATCTAAGAACTCGTTAAAACATAAGCGAGTACTAATAGGAATGGTGTAATCATCAATAGATTTCCATGATACGCACGATAAATTGAAATCTCCCAAAACAATCATGGAATCAGTATTATTAGCCATTGAGGAAACCTTATTTATTAATGAAGCATGCTGCAAATATACAGATATGTCCGAGTGAGGCGGTATATAAGATAAAGTTAAGTAGATATGGCCACTATTAGCGCAAATACGAATGCACTTAAATTCTAGGAAGTCTGCATGCGAAACATCGACTTCTTCAGATGGAATTGAAGAATGAACAGCAAACAAGACACCACCTCCTTTTCTGTCCAGCCGGTCATATCTAAAGATTTGGAATTCGCTGATGAATATTTCATTATCAAAAATGTGAGGCTTTAGCCAAGTTTCCGTGAAAGCAATGATTTTAAGGTTACAATGAATGCTGTTTAAATACAAATCAGCATGTTTTGTGTTAAGACCTCTAACATTTTGATAATAAACAATCAGCGAATTATTGTTAATTAGTTTTTTGTAATACTGGGATTTCTTGGCAATTTGGTGATAACTACAGGGGGCTTATCACGTTTGTGCTCGAATTCGCGCACAAAGACCCCCGATGGCCAGAATGAGTTATCTAGTATCGATTGAAAACTGTCTGCGGATACGTTGATTTTAAACGACGAAATATCTCTGTTGTATTTGAAATTAAATTTACGGATGTCTGTATCTTCCGTTTTTAATTTCGACGAGATGTAATTTTTTATATCGTCGACTGTGGTATCCGCAGCAAGTCTAGAGACAAATATTGCCTTTTTCCACGGTATTACCACTAAGTTTTTAGTAGCTGATTTGGACGTATTTGCAGGCGGATCTTGGGAAGTTTTCTGCTTACTGTGTTCAGTAATAGTTTTCACTGTGTCCTGAGAAGACGGAACTTTCTCACCTTGAGGACTAGGGGATGACAGATTAATAAGGTCAATAGTGGGTGGGGGCATTCGTTTTAACGAAGATACAGTGGTATCTTCATCAGACGGACGTTTACGTTTTGATGAAGGTTTTTGATTCTCTTCCCGAACATTTAGGCATTTAAATGATTGAAAAAGCATTTCATAATGCCTAAATTTTTCAGTAAGGGTTTCAAGCTCTTGACCAATCTCCTTGAAACCATTGCGCGCTTGCTTAAAGACTTTAAACAATTCAATTTCAGTTGGTCTGCATTTTAAGCAAGACCAGCGCAATCCCTTACTGTCAAGAATTGAATCCAATATCCTACCTGTCAGTCCAGCACATTTAAGATGGGCAAGCCCATCACAAAGCCAGCAAGAAACAAAGCGTCCCGACTCGCCTTTTACAGAGCAGTTCGGAAAGTTACAAGTCATAATGATTAAAAAAAGAAACAAAAAAAGAGAAAAAAAAATTAAATAGAAATATAAAAATGGCAAATAATAAATGAAACAACGAGCAATGACAAAAATATTAAGTAAATATATTTGTAAACAAGAACCTAATGACAATTGTACAATACCAATGATAGGACATGGTAATGTTGTATTACAAGGAAAACATATTTTAAACGAAAAATCAATTAAAGGATTGAATTTAATCCAATTTAATGAAACAATTAATATTGACTCAGAAGTATTCCACAACCAGGAACAAGACATTAAAGATTATATTATAGCTAATGGAAACGAAAGAATTCACATTCTTGAAATATTGGATTCAGAAGACAAATATCAATTTGACAACATTAAAAAATTATAAAAATTTTTAATACCATTTGAAGAACACCCAATCAAGAATACATATGTTCATAACTATAGGAGTACTTGTAGTCCTAGGATTAAGTCATATATTTGTAATATTCAGACTATATATAATTTATCAAAAAACTGTATATCTGAGAAACTACAACGCTACCATAGAACGTGTAGGAATGACTCATCTACTCAAGAATTTTTCACAAGAGAGGGGAGAGTTAATACTTTAACCTTTAACCACAAACTTATGTTTCAGTAAATATTAAAGGGCACACCTAGTGTAATGGCCTAAAAAAGGTGATTTTTGGGAATTTTTATTAAAAAAAATACTTTATCAATTATTTTAAAATTTTAAGAATATATTTATATATGTTTCAAGAATGTACAGTGAAACTTAAAAAAAAAAATTAAATATTTTTTAAGTTATAGTCGATCTCCAACGGCTCAAAAAACGGTCCTTCACTGCTGCAGTAATTCCGGCTTTCTCCGTGGATGAAATCTAAAAAAAAAAATCTCGTTAAACTAGATAATATTGTCTGTTGTCTGTTATTACAGATTCGCATATTTTCAATGCGTAAACGACTATTTACTTATGTATATATATAGATATTCTCAATACATTGTATATCAAGTATATACTTATATATTATATGTATGTGCAATTTGACTTATATTTTGATGAATTCTATAAAACCTATTGAAATATATAATAATGTCATGTATTATTGCCTAAATATTTAATTTATATACATAGTTATAGTTATATCTTTATATGTATAAATATTTGCTTTGGGCATTAGGAGTTTTGATAACATTTCAAAAGATAAAGCCGTCGCATAGATTCACATAAGTATGCATGCAATTATGTGTACATGTAAAAAGATTAAAAAAAAACCCTTCGCATAATGTTCATATATTCACATATGGAATTACATTCATATGCACGTAAACAAATTTTAAAGAATCATTCGCATAATGCTTGTAAATTTGTCTACACACAACTTTGTGTGTAAATACATATATACACCCATTGTTTCATACAAAAACTCCGTTGTCACGGACAACCAATAGCCGAACTTCACGTTTTGTCAAAACGTCAATGTGTCGAAGGAATGACGCGCCGACAAAGCGTCACAGTATTGTGTTGTTCGTAGAAATTTCGAGCTGTGCCGAAAAAAATCAGACGATTGTCACCGCTTCCCTTGCCGCTGTGACAGCTTCGCCCGTAAATCAGCGTAAATATGTATATTCAAGTGTGAGCTTGCATACATATCGACGTAAATTTTTTCCAGCCGCGTAAAAATATTTTTTACATTCCTTGACAAATGCAGTCAATCCCGGTTATGTGCCACAATCAAAGATACAGATTTTTGTGGTTTGTTAAAAATAAAAATATCATATGGCACATAAGCGAGTGCGGATACTTAAGCGAGTGGTACTTAAAACAATAATTGCTATGTATGTAATTTACTATAAATTTTGACGTCGGCCATATTGATTTCTGATGCTACTTGAGACGAATGTTGTTTTTGTAGAACAACATTTGTAATTTTTGAGGGCGACATATTTACATGTGAACGCATATATTATTTCTGTGAGAATGTCACACGCACATATGTACATATGCGCGAGAAATGAAATGGTCTGAATTAAAAGCTTAAACTTTGACGTCCCTCTTCATTCAGGTGAATCTTAAGACTGACTTGCTTTACATTTCTTATTACTTAGCTTACTTATCCTAATGCTTACTGTACTAACATTCTTTTTTAGTTCGCTTCTAATATAAGGATTAACTGTTTTATCATCCCATTTTAGCTTGTTTACTCATATGTATATATTTATGTATATATATATTTTACATATATATGTATATAAATATATATATTTATGTTTTAGTTAAGTTGGCGTTAGCATACCCGAAAAACGCTTACTCTCTTGTTCTACAACAAAGCTAATGTGGAACCCAATTCTAAGTTAGTACAATATTAAGCATTTACTATCTACATACATACTATTACTACATGTTTAGAGTGTAGGAATGTAACTCCTCCACCTTTTGATTTGCTTATTCGTAAGTTTACATAAATCATTCAGTATATGAATTCTTTTGTACATAATTTCATTAACAATTTTAATTTGTTTTTTTTTTTTTTTGTATAGAAAAATTCAATATTATTTTTAACTACAATAGTTATGGTTTTTTGTGAAAGAAAATTTATTCTAGTTCTTTTATATTGAAAATATAAATATAAACTTTTCTAAACATATTTCTTTCAATTTTAACTCTTTTTGTTCCAATTTGTATTCCATCTGATTTGGAATCTTCCATTGAATTGTTTTTATTATTTTACATATTATATTTGGCATCTAAAACTTTTTATTTTACAAAGTGTATCAAGTTATTACTATAAATGGTAATGTTCATTTATAACTACTTTAATCAGTAGATAGTTAGTTTATATTGCTACTATTTTAGTTTTTTGTTTATTTTATATGAGCATAAGTTAGAATATACCAAATTATTACTAAATTATAATTCCTTAAGTTAAACATTTTTCTTAAAAATATAGTGTTTAGTATTTACATGTATTTACATATATTAACTATGAGTTAACTCGGCTTACAACTTGTATTAAATTTTTTTTTTTGGTACTCCAGTTAATAAGTTTAATTCTGTAATAATTATGTTTTTAATTCAAATGACTAAGTTATCGTTGTTATAGATAAATTAATTTCTTCGAAGTAATGGCTTCCAAATTTTTCATTAATAATTATGTGGTAAATGATTTTTTTTGTTTTTGTTTTACTAACTTTTACTTTTCTACTACGCTGAGATGTATTGTTTAAAAGTTAAAGCTTCTCTGACGTAACGTTAACTGTCATTATGGCTTCTATTGTCATTAACGTCACTGTAAGCTCAGTATATACAGTAGACAACCTTTGGTTTGTTTACATACTTATACTCACCTCCATCAAATCTTAGAGTTTTGTGTAACCCTTTTTTTGCTACTTTCATGGTAATCAGGGTGTTGTGTTAGCATTTGAGCTACATATAAATTTTAAATTTTGATGATCACCACTTTAAAATATATTAAATAATGCAAGTGTTTACGTTATTTAAGTGATTATATTGAATTACTTTGAATATCTGTTCAATTTTATTGGGATATTACTTGTTGTTTAATGTTAAATCAGTTGTTATTTTGTGTGCAATTTTAAAACACGCTTCAAGTATTTCTAAATTTTTGCATGCAGTAGGATACAATCCTGGGTGGTAATTTGTCGTTTGACATATGTATACAAAGTGACAATTCATTAGGAAAATATCAATTGCAAAGTGATTTTAAACCAGTGTTTATTTTATTATATATATTTTGTATAAGTGTTTTTGCTTTTATGTTTTCTGTCGGTCAAATGTAAACAAATACCACAGTATATATATATATACTGAGCAAATACATTCAGAAGAAAACACACCACCGAGAAATCTGAAAACAGGACTGCATTTTATTATTAAGAACTCACTACAAAAAGAATATCTGAATATCAGTAAATGCTATTTTTATGGCCGAAATATTGCGCACTATGGCATTTAAATCACCTATTGGTAAATATATAACATTAATAAATAATTTTCTTTTATATTAAGCAACAATATTTATAGTTTTTTTATTTAATAAAATAAATTTTCTAAGTATTTAGTACCTCAATTTATACATCACTGCGTTGCTACAGGTTGCTACCACTGATAATCCAAGATGGCCGCTATTCACCCTCATGAAAGCTACCACGCAAAAGGTTATCTACTGTATATACTGTGACTGTAAGTATGAGTGTTCATATTAGAGTTTTCGAATTTTAAAGGACGTTTAATATTTGATGTATGAATGTTTTTCAAGTTTCTTTTGATAAATTTAGGCTCCTCTTTATGTCTTACGCTCTTATAGTTCCTAATAAAACCTTCGTTTGTTATTCTGTACATCTAAAGGTGTAGCTTTTATTGCGGTGTGATACGAATTATTATAGAACTTTACGGCTTTACACATTTGGGTTATGATTGGAGCTTTTTCTTCCAACTTTAGTGTTCTTATCCGCTCTGTAAGTGTGTTATTTACTCTTTCGACGTCGGAATTACCAGTATGGCTGTTTGGCTTTGTAGCATGAAAGTGTATGCCTTCTTTGGTCAGAAAGTCACGAACGTTTTTTGAATTAAATTCATTATCGAAAATAAAATTTTTTACATGCCCTTTAAGTGATAAAAATTCATTAATTTTGCATATGATTGTTTGGCTATTTCTATCAATTAAATGAAAACAAATGACATGTTTCGAAAACTTATCTACAAAAACTATAAATGAGTGTTTACTATTAACGTAAGTATCTATATGCACAATTTCATTTACCGTGTTAGGTGTTTCCGTAGTATAAAATTTCGCTTTGATCGAGTTTCGGTCATATTTTCCTCCGTTACAGATTTCGCAATTATTTATTATTTCATGTATTTTAGTTTTTAGCTGTGGGTGATACACCTTATGTTTTATTCCTTTGTAAGTTGGGATAATTCCTTAATGCCCTACTTCGAATTTATGGAAAAGCGATATCTGTTTTTTTAGTTCATATTCTTCTACAATATCTTTGGGAAAATGGCTACAGTTTATTAAAGAAATATTTTGATTTTTTTTCCAAGATACTTAAAAGAATTTTTTGAATCTCTTTATATTCATTTTCTTCAAGTTCAGAGTATATAGCGACCTTTCCTTTATTAAAATGTCTTTTTACAATATTGACTATGTTAAAGTTATTGATATCTCTTTTGTCAATATAAACGCGTTTATTTTTGAAAACATTTACCACTTCGTATTCCTTTGATTCAACCAAAATTAGCTGCTGTTTGAAACGATTTACAACCGTATCGAGGTTTTTAAAATGATTATAAGAACTTTCTTCCTGAGAATGGTTGGTTTGAACTTCCAAAGAAATTGTTTGATTTTGCTGCTCTCCAGCGTTTAAATCTTTAATTTTTAACATTTTTTTAACGGTCATTCCCATGTTTTTGGTATTAGTCATATTTATCTCGTTACTATCAATTCGGCTTAGAAAAACGGCTATTTTATTTTCTTTCACACTTATGCATCATACTCCCCCAATTGTACTAACCAACGCAGTAGCTTAGGATTTATATCCTTACCACAATTTTTTCTCTGCAACCACTTCAGCGGTTGATGATCTGTTTTAAGATCAAACTCCCTTCCGTATAAATAAGGTCTATAATATTTTACTGCCCACACTATCGCTAACAACTCTTTTTCTATAGTTGAGTAGTTTTCTTCGTAAGTGTTTAATGTTCTCGAAGCGTATGAAATTGGATGCTCATCTTGAGTGAGAACTGCGCCAATAGCAAAGTTACTAGCATCTGTTATTAGTTTAAATTTTTTGTTATAAACTGGATATCTTAAAATGGGAGTCTTTTAATTTTTCAAAGGCAGTTATATAACTTGGGTTATATACGTTAATTTTTGCATCTTTTTTTAGATATGCGACCATAGGGTAAGCTATTTTAGAATAGTCTTTGATGAATTTCCTATAGAAGCCTGTGATACCTAGGAAGGATTTTATTTGTTTCTGCGAAGTGGGTAACTTTAATTTTTGTATGGCTTCCACCTTATTTGGGTTTGGCTTTATCCCTTCAGGGGTTAATAAATGACCTAGAAAGTCTGTTTCTTTTTTTTAGAAAATTGCTTTTTTCTAGTCTTACTTTCAATTTCGCTTGTTGAAATTTTTGAAATATTTTCTTCATATTTTCTATGTGTTCTGACAAAGAGGTACTAAAGATGAGAATGTCGTCTAAATAGACAACGCATATTTTATTTATGAAATCTCGGAGAACTGAATTAATGAGACGTTGGAATGTCGATGGAGCATTTTTAAGGCCAAATGGCATCCTCAAATATTCGTAATGCCCTAACGGAGTAGAAAATGCAGTTTTTTTCTGTCATTTTCATCCACCACTATTTGGTAAAAACCTTTAGCAAGGTCAATTGAAGAAAAATATTGGTCTCTTCCCAATTTATCCATGATACCATCGATGTTGGGTATCGGGAATTCGTCACTAACTGTAATTTCGTTCAACTTTCGGTAATCGATCACAATGCGCCATTTCTTATTTCCAGATTTATCTGCCTTTTTTGGGAACTACCCACAAAGGACTGTTGTAAGCTGAATTGCTTTCTCTAATGATGTTATGCTCTAACATTTCCTTTATTTGCTTCTGAATTTCCAACTCATGGACTTGTGGATATCTATATATTTTCGAATAGATAGGTCTATCATCTGTCGTAATAATTGTATGTTTAATTTCGTGTGTAAAAGAAAGTTTGTCTCCTTCTTTAAAAAATATGTGATCATACTCTTGCAATAAATTTTTTATTAATTGCCTTTCTTCGGAATTCAAATGTGATAAATCTAAATTTTCCATGTCACTGAATTCGATTGCGCAAATTTCCTGCTTTTTATACGGACTAAATCTCTCAAAATGTATTATATTTCCTAATATATGTATTAATAAATCTATTCTCCACATCAATCTTAGCTCTAAGAGGAATGAGAAAATTTTGATCTATTATAGCTTCATACGTTTTGCTATCAAAATCAATTACCTTCCACGATAAGGTACCTGAATCATTAAACTCCTCAGGTATGGGAGTAATTATTCTGTGCGTCACTTGAATGATACCATTTATTGTCCTGTACCAAACTACACCTCTTTGGTACAGGGCAATAAATGGTATCAATCAAGTGACGCACAGCTTTTGTTTAGGAAAATATTTTTCGAAAATGTTTGGTTTAATTAAACTTGTATCTGAACCTGTATCAATGAGGCATGTAATTTCATGACCGCCAATTGTCACAGTTATTAAGGGCAATTTGCAGGTGGAGGCATTTTGGTAAAATTTACATCCTCCTCTACATTACCTACCTCCATCGGCTGATAACTCAACTCGGTCCGACTAGGTCTAGCACTTTGAGTATCAACACTCATGTGTGAATTAGATTTGGTTTGATAATTATTATATCTGTTATTATAGTTGGAAACTTGATTAGATTGTTCTCTAATAGTTTGGTTCGGATAGCGTCTGTTATTATAGTTGGAAACTTGATTAGATTGTTCTCTAATAGTTTGGTTCGGATAGCGTCTACTCTGCACTGAGTTCTGGTGGTTATAGTTAATATAGCTATTATTGGCTTGTGTAATTTGATTATTTCTCCCTTTAATATTATTTAATCTACCAGTTTCGAACGTCCTTTGATTATATTGTTTCCTAATATTGTAGGAAATATCTCTCTTCTCGTCTAATAACCTATATTTTGAAAAGCTGTTATACATTTCGAGTAAGGTAGCACTTTCGCTCAAATGAGTACGATAACTTCCGTCAATTTTTTCAATTAAAATATCCCTAAGATCCCTATCTACATTTATGGGCATATATGTATATTGAGGGTTTTGCCTCATCAAATTCGTATAGTTCATTAAGCCTATAACTGAAGTCCAAAAAGAAATCAAAAAGTTCTCTTAAATTACTAACCTTAATATTTCTGCATCGATTGAAGATTTGCGAGTAGGTTTCCTCCGGTTGGTACCTCTGTTTCAAACGCTGCTTTACCTCCGTCCAGTTGCTGTTGTATGCCAGTTGTTGAATGCATCTTCCTGCTTCACCGATTAATTTTTCGTTTACAACGATTTTTGTAACGAACTCCTCCAAATGGGACTTGTTGTTGCATAAGTAAAAACCTCTTTCAACGGCGTTGATGATGGCGAGTAAATTGTCACCCTTTGACCCGCTGAATGGCTTTAGGTGACGAAAGTGACTTATAACTTTGTCGTCACTAAGAACGAGCTGCTGCGACTGCTGGTTGTGTAGCTGTTGACTGTGTATCTGCTCTTATTGTTGTTGCGCTTGGTGCTACCTCCTCTTGTCTTCTAATTATTTGGGCAAGCTCCTCTGAGTCCATGATGTCCCGGTTTTTGTCGAATTGCTTTTGTCGACTGTTCATGAATTATTTTCTCGTTTATTTAATTAGTTAATTTAATTATTCTTTTCAACTTTAAATGTTATTTTCTAAAACGAACTATACGCAAATAGTTTAACCGAAATTTTTTTTAAATATTTTTATACACCACAATTTTTTTTAACCAAATTTTTATTAACTTTTACCACAACAATCGAAAGTTTTTTTTTACTGTTTACGAAATTTTCACTATTTTTATACTCTATAATTCGAGTATATAATCCGGTTTGAAAGTTACCAAAAACTTCGTAACACTCAGAAGGCAACGTCGAATTGCCGAAAAATATATACATATGTCTTTTATAGAAAATTTTTTTTTTTTGATGAAAAGTATTCCAACTTCAGTATGGAAAATGAACTAAATAACTTTTAAGTTACGCTTAAAGCTCGCTTTGTCTTAAGACAAAGTTCCGTCGACTGCGCCAGAAATGAAATGGTCTGAATTAAAAGCTTAAACTTTGACGTCCTTCTTTATTCAGGTGAATCTTAAGACTGACTTGCTTTACATTTCTTATTACTTAGCTTACTTACTACATACTTATCCTAATGCTTACTGTACTAACATTCTTTTTTAGTTCGCTTCTAATATAAGGATTAACTGTTTTATCATCCCATTTTAGCTTGTTTACTCATATGTATATATTTATGTATATATATATTTTATATATATATGTACATAAAATATATTTATGTTTTAGTTAAGTTGGCGTTAGCATACCCGAAAAACGCTTACTCTTTTGTTCTACAACAAAGCTAATGTGGAACCCAATTCTATGTTAGTACAATATTAAGCATTTACTATCTACATTAGGGTGTGTCATTCTGAGGCAACCTTTTTTTTCAACTGAAAAACAGGCTCAAAACTTTCGAAAATGTGTAAAAAAAAGTCACTCAAAAGATGAGCTCTTAATATTAATATTAAGAGGTGCCTCTTTCAAATTTTCTGTTTTCCATATAAATTACATGGAAAAAAATCATTTTTTTTGTGGTGGTTATTGTGCGGAGGTTTTAATGTGCACGCGACGGCGGCCAGTAGGGAAGGCACACTCTAATCTACATACATACTATTACTTCATGTTTAGAGTGTAGGAATGTAACTCGCGCGCATATTATATTATTAATAAATGATAATATCTTGATTCGAATGTGAATTGTACTTAGGTACATATATGCAGGATAGATGTATATGAAACTTTTAAATGATAAAATGTGTGATTTACATATATTATTATTGTAAAATATGTATTAACTTTTTATAGTATTAGGATACTACGATAATATATCATATATCTTCTTCTTTACTGGCGAAGACACCGCTTCGCGATTATAGCCGAGTTAACAACACCGCGCCAGTCGTTTCTTTTTTTCGCTACGTAGCGGCAATTGGATATTCCAAGCGAAGCCAGGTCCTTCTCCACTTCGTCCTTCCAACGAAGTAGAGGTCTTCCTCTGCTTCCCCCGGCGGGTACTGCGTCGAATACTTTCAGAGCTGGAGTGTTTTCGTCCATTCGGACAACATGACCTAGCTAGAACTCGCTGAACTATGTCAATGTCGTCATATATCTTATACAGCTCATCGTTCCATCGAATGTGATATTCGCCGTGACTAACGCGCAAAGGACCATAAATCTTTCGCAGAACTTTCCTCTCGAAAACTCGCAACGTCGACTCATCGGTTGTTGTCATCGTCCAAGCCTCTGCACCATATAGAAGGACGAGAATTATGAGTGACTTATAGAGTTTAGCTTTTGTTCGTGGAGAGAGGACTTTGCATCTCAATTGCCTACTCAGTCCGAAGTAGCTGTTAGCAAGAGTTACCCTGCGTTGGATTTCCAGACTGACAGTGTTGGCGGTGTTTACGCTGGTTCCAAGATAGACGAAATAATCTACGATTTCAAAGTTATGACTGTCAACAGTAACGTGAGAGCCAAGTCGCGAGTGCGACGACTGTTTGTTTGATGCCAGAAGATATTTCGTCTTGCCCTCATTCACTGCCAGACCCATCTGCTTTGCTAACCTTTCAGCGCAGGTGCTGAGGCCGTTGATATCAATATCATCGGCATACGCATATAAAAGATTGTACCGGCTCGATTAAGCTCTGCAGCTCGTATTATTTTCTTCAGCAGCAGATTGAAGAAGTCGCACGATAGTCCCCTTGTCTGAAACCTTGTTTGTTATCGAACGGCTCGGAGAGGTCCTTCCCGATCCTGATGGAGCTTTTGGTGCTGCTCAACGTCAGTTTACACAGCCGTATTAGTTTTGCGGGGATACCAAATTCAGACTTCGCGGCATAAGGGCAGCTCCTTTTCGTGCTGTTGAAATCAGCTTTGAAATCGACGAAGAGGTGGTGTGTGTCCTGGGAAAAGCTGGCGCACCCTAGGACAACACCACCACACTCAGCCAGCTATCACCGCACGACGACACCATACACCATCAACCTAACAAAAAGGAATTGGATAATCACTTACGGACAATTCGCACATCAACATTCGTCTACAAGAGATTCCATGCTATGCTGCGCCGCGTCGAAACCATCATTCGTTTTACATTTATATTTTCGTTTTCGACAACAATCCCGCGTGCGGTTGTTAGTATTGCGACCCCCCGATCAACCAATAGGAACATTCAATTTTGAAAGCGTTTGACGTATCATTTAGCTTTAAATAAACATTATACAATTTAAAGACTTGATAATAAATTATATTGTTATTAAAACCTGTAGGGATACCTGTACTGGTTACCGGCTTATTCATGGTCCTTCGAGCCTTAACGAAAGGCACCTTCGGCTTGTCACAGTCAAATTAAAAACAATAATAATTAACATAAATTGGCTTAATAACAATAATAAGTGGATTTGATGACAAAAAACAAACGAAGTGCGATAACGATGGTGAAATAAAACAATATCCAGTGCAGTGGCGAACACATAAAAAAATATATGTATAAAACAAACAAAGAAACACCAAAATAAAGTGCGGGAACATAATATAATGCAGTGACCCAAATAAAACAAAGTGCAGTGACAAAAAAAAAAAAAAAACAGAACCATATGTGCTTACATATAAAACGAACAAACAAAACAAAAAAAAACCAAGTTCGGTAAAAAGTGCACTGACACAAAGTGTAGAAACTAACAAAAACATAAAAGAAAACTAAGAACCTAATCAAACAAGCGGAAAACACAAATATACATAAAAATACAAACATATTTACAAAAATATAAATATATTGTTACGAATTTACTCTTGCTAGTTTACTTTGTTAGGTTCGTATCTCTGGATTGACAAATAAAATCAACACTGTTTAATTTAATTCAACAACTCTTTATTTCACAACTCGTCTACACTATAACAGTTTACTCTTAGCACTGATTGATTACGTTGGCGCTGCCACGGCTTATATAGCCACGCACTTCTCGCTGATGCCGACGTGTCCTTCTAGAATATCGCGTCTGGAAATTACCAGAACTTACGGCTATACGGCGCCAGACGCAAGCAGACAATCGCGGCGCCAGACTCAGCAATTGTTTAACTAGACGAGCAGACAGTGTGGCGCCAGATGTCTACAACAAGACAAATGCTATTCCATATACCTACAGCTATTGTTCATAATCAGGGATGCATATAGTAATACAAATACAACTTAATACTACTTTTTGTAACACTGCCCTCCACTAAAGCCTAATCGTCCCGATTAGGCACAAATCCTCTTGAACCAAATGGGGCGAGCCTCTCCAAATGTACTACTTTCATTTTACATCGTGCTTTCCCATTTCTTTGTATGCGGTATACCACGTCATTAAGTCGTTTCATCACCATATAGGGTCCTTCCCAGGCTGTCTGCAGTTTCGGGGACAAGCCTTTCTTTCGAAGTGGATTGTACAACAGGACCAGATCACCTTCTTCAAAACCTTTTGAATTTGCCGCTTGATCGAACCGGTCCTTCATCTTATTGCTCTTCAGATGCGTATGCTGCCTTACCATTAGATGCAATTCATTCATTTCTTCCTTTAAGGCAGAACAATAATCTCCATCATTTCTTACAGCTGTAGGATTCGTTCCAAACTTAAGATCAGCAGGGAGTCGCAGATCAGATCCGAAAATAATCTTTGCTGGCGTGTAACCAGTTGTCTCGTGCTTCGCTGAACGATACGCCAGCAGGAACATCTGGATGCACTTGTCCCAATTCCGTTGATCTTTATCAACGATTTTCCGCATATGTTCTTCGAGCGTTCGGTTGAATCTCTCCACCATTCCATCTGATTGTGGGTGTAACGCTGTTGTCCGTGTCTTGTGGATGCCCAATAATGTACAGACTTCTTGGAAAATGGAAGATTCGAAATTCCTGCCTTGATCTGAGTGTAATTCGACGGGCACTCCGAACCTTGTTACCCAATTTTCTACAAACGCTTCGGCTACTGTCTTCGCTTCTTGGTTTGGTAAGGCATATACTTCTGGCCATTTACTGAAATAGTCCATGACAACCAGTAGATATTTGTTTCCGGCCGTACTGGTTGGGAACGGACCTGCAACATCCATTGCGACTCGTTCAAATGGTGATCCCACGTTGTACTGTTGTAGCCTACCGCGACTTTTGGCTTTAGGACCTTTAGCTGCCATGCACTCTACGCAATTACTTATCCATTCTGCTATGGAATCTCGACAACCGATCCAGTAGAACCGTTGTTTAATCTTCTCTATAGTTTTTGTAATCCCAAGGTGCCCTCCACTAGGTCCATTGTGATATTCTTTCAATACTTTCGGGATCATGGACTTCGGTACTATGATCAGCAGACGAGACTGTTTGCCATCTTCGCTTTCCCAGGTACGATGAAGGTATCCATTAACGAGGTTTATGCTGTTCCATTGGGCCCAATATGCTTTTGCCGTTGGACTCTCGCTACTTATTTGTTCCTTTGGTGGTCGTACCCCATTTTCTTTGGCTATTATCAGCTTTGCAAGATCAGGGTCCTCCAGCTGATTGATTCTGATGCGGTGAGGAGTCCAATCATCTTCAGGTTCTATATTCAGTAATCGCACGTCGATTATACCTTCTTTTCCTTCTGATTTGGAGCAATGTTTAAATTCCAGTGGACAAGGGCGATGTGATAATGCATCCGGATTTTTGTGGTGAATCCTCTTTCGGTGTTCTGTTGGTTGTTTCCATTTTGATGGGTTTACTTTTATCTTGCAATTTCGGGCAAAGTGACCCGCTTTTCTACAGTTGAAACATCTGCCTGTTGTATTTACTCGCGGTGCAGCAATTGTCTTCAGAGTCTTCAATATTTCCTCCATCAGCGCCGGTTGTTCCATTTCAACCCTTTGTACTTTGGGTGCTGGTTTACTTAGTAGGGAAGCTGTTTCCTGTGTGAGGGCGTGCGAAACCGTTTCAGCAAACGTTCTTTTTGGCATTGCATATGTGGCGCGTTTGGTGTCCACATCACGAATTCCATTTATGAAACATTGAATTTTTACCCTCTCAATGTAATCCACAGGTGCATCTGCATTTGCCAAATGAGCCAGTCGTTCTATTTCAGTTGCGAACTCTTGCAATGACTCGTTCATCTTCTGACCCCTATTTTGCAGTTCGATCTGGTATATTTGTTTCCGGTGCTCACTACCATATCGTCTTTCTATCGCACTCATCAATGCCTCATAGTTGTCCCGTTCACAGTCTGGAATAGTCTGAAGGATTTCTGCTGCCGGTCCTTTCAATGATACAAACAAGGACGCCACTTTGTCCGCTGCATTCCAGTTATTGGCCGTTGCTGTCTTTTCAAACTGAAGTTTGAAAATTTGAAATGGAATACTTCCATCGAATGTGGGTGCCTTCAATCTTTGATTATTTGTTGATGGTGCAGGGCCATGCAGTTGCAGTTCTCGCACACGATTACTTAATTGAAGAACTTCTGCTTTTAAATTTTCTTCGTCATTTTTTAAAGTGCTTAATTTGTCTTCAAATTTTGAAAATTTCTCTTGCACTTGTTTTTGTAGTTGTGTAGTATTTTCCGTAATCTGTTGTACCAAACGATGTTGTTGTGTAAGGCGAGACTCTAACTGTGATGTATTTTCAGCTATTTGCGTTATTTGCTGTGCCAGACGATTTTCGGTTTGCACTGCATTGTCTGCTATTTGTGATGTATTTTGTGCTATTTGCTGTGCCAGACGATTTTCTGTTTGCACTGCATTCTCTGCCATTTGCTTAATAGCCACTAACAGCATGTTCATGTCCACACTTGATGATGTTCGTTGTTCTTCTACTTTTTCTTCTACCTTTGTAGAAGTTTCTGGCCCATCAAATTCGAATTCGTCGACATTAATTCCATCCGCTTCCATTGCTTCACGTAATCGTGCCTGCAGATCCGCCTTTTGCCCGCTTATCGGCAAATTACGCTCCTCCAGTTCCTTTTTTAATTGCTGAATTCTCAATTCTCCGAATTTAACCATCTTGAATTTGGATTATTTGACAATCCCACTTCTGACACCAATTGTTACGAATTTACTCTTGCTAGTTTACTTTGTTAGGTTCGTATCTCTGGATTGACAAATAAAATCAACACTGTTTAATTTAATTCAACAACTCTTTATTTCACAACTCGTCTACACTATAACAGTTTACTCTTAGCACTGATTGATTACGTTGGCGCTGCCACGGCTTATATAGCCACGCACTTCTCGCTGATGCCGACGTGTCCTTCTAGAATATCGCGTCTGGAAATTACCAGAACTTACGGCTATACGGCGCCAGACGCAAGCAGACAGTCGCGGCGCCAGACTCAGCAATTGTTTAACTAGACGAGCAGACAGTGTGGTGCCAGATGTCTACAACAAGACAAATGCTATTCCATATACCTACAGCTATTGTTCATAATCAGGGATGCATATAGTAATACAAATACAACTTAATACTACTTTTTGTAACAATATATTACAAGAAAACAAAAACACTGTGCGCGAATTTTAAACAAAGTAGAATAAACAATTTCAACAAACAAAAAACAATAAAAACCACAAAAGGCAAAGACAATCGGGCGCGAAAACTTATAGCAAAACATAAATACAAACAAGGTAAAACAAAAACGGGCGCGAACAATCAAAACAACTATTCATACAAACAACAACACGCACGAGAAGCCAGGCAGTTAGAAGAGTAGAAGAGGAATAAAGGAATTGAATACCCGCAAACACACTCGCACATATGTACATATATTATCCCCTCCAAAAAACCCTTGAGGGAAGATAAAGTAAGTCGTATCGTTTGCTTTGTATTTATTTCGTGATGCATTTATCTTATCTTATATAAGTACATATAAAAATGAATCGCAAAATGTGTTGGTAAGCGCATAACTCAAAAACGCCTGGACCAATTTTGCCAATTCTTTTTTTTTAATGTTCGTTGAGGCTCAAGGATGGTTTTTACGGCAAGAAAAATTCGAATAATTGCCGGAAAATCCCTAAACACAGCCCTTTCCTTTTTCCCATACAAACGAATGAATGTTTGTTTATTAGTAGCGCTAAGGGAACGCCTGAACCAATCTTGATGAAATTTTTAGAGAATGTTCTGTGTGGATCGGGGAAGGTTTAGAAATAAAAAAACCTGTACGCTTTTCGTGAGAAAGAGTCGGAAAATAGGGCAATTCCAAAAAGTTAATTTTTCCAAACATTTTTATTTGTTTTGTTTTTCAATTATTTGAATCGTTCAAATTTGTCATTTGCTTCAAAATGTTATGTTGCACACAAAGTGATCAATTACAGATTTAAATTTGTAATATCGGTCGGTGTTCTTTTTGGCATCAACATACATTCGCAGCCCAAGGCACTTGACCGAGTACTTCCATACTCCCGATGACATATGTACGTGCGGTATTATGGATCGCGGTCAATCAGCAAGCGATCGTCACGATGTCACAGCAAGACTTTTCAAGCAACAGCTTCGATGGACTTTATCTTGAAGCAACGTATATATAGGGCTGTTAGATGCTAGATGTACCCTGTTGAGTGGCAAGAGAGAGGTTCGATTTGGAGAATGGTCAAAGAGTGTATTTCAACCCAGGGAATACACTACAGCCAGTGGAAACACCGCCAGCGTTTGCATGTTATCGCATCTATTCGGAAATACTTTGATATTATACATGGGATGCATCGCTGAGGAAATAGCTACGCAGAAAGAAAGGCCAACCAGTAGATGGACATCCGGTGTGTTATCAACTAATGCATTAGGACGAATTTACACAATCCACCCGAAAAACGACGATTGTTTCTACCTTCGGTTGCTATTGATAAATGTACGCGGTTCAACTTCATTTGAGTCATTGCGTACTGTGAATGGTTCGATGTGTGCAAGTTTTGGAGAAGTAAGCCAGCAATTACAAATGCTGGAACATGATAATCGCTGGAATCAAACGATGGGCGACGCGATAGCTACTTCCCATGCCACTAAAGTTCCCACACTTTCGCGATGATCGGTTCAACATATAAGCTTTCAAAACTGCGTCAGTTATGGGATACGAACAAAAATTACGTTGCCGAAAACATTTTACATCGTATTCGCTAAGAATTGGAAATGGATCAATTCCGGTTGATACTTCCGTTGGTTTGATATCAATTCCATCTGCCGTTTATCGATTCATAAAAGATGAACTCATCACGAATTTTTATCCGAACATTGGCCAAATTATCTTAACTATGATTCCTTGAGTGCACGTGCAATGATAGCTGCCAAAAATACCGATGTTGATGATTTTAACTGGAAGATTCAAAGTCAAATTCCGGGAGACTTGCGCTTATACAAATCGATCGATCCTGTAGAATTTCTAAATACTTTGTAGAGGTTTGGTATGCCACCGCATCATTTGCGTCTCAAAGTTAGATCTGTTGTTATTATGTTTCGCAATCTACAAGTGCTGAAACTGTGTAATGGAACCCTACTGATTGTGATGCACCTACCGAATACAAGGGGACAGAATGCTTGCCTCTACGAATTCGTTTGAGTTCTATCTATTTGCAATTTCAGTTCAAACGGATTCCGTTTCCAGTAAAAATTGCATTTGAGACGACAATCATCAGGAAATGTATGGTATAAATTTGGAGCCGCTATGTTTTTTACACGGCCAAAAATACGTGGCGGTGTTAAGTACGAGTTGGAAAACTATCTTCTCTGTACATTTACGCACCGGAACAGAAACCAAAAGTGTTGTTTATCAAGCTGCGTTACATTGAAAAAAAAAAAGAAATGTTAAATTTAACTTTCTTTTCATTTCAAAACACATATGTAACTTTACGCATGAAAACGGCTGCGGGGTCAGCTAGTGTATAATAAAAATTGCAGTTTTTTAGAACAAAATTGTAATAATAAGTAAAAAAGAAGAAACAAAACGGTTTAAAAATTTAATATACCGAACTAAGTTACGACTTTATTTTGCGATTTTGTCAGAAATATGATTAGTAAATAAAGATTCACTACCTTCTATACTTAGCTTTGTGTATTCGAACACATATGTATGTACATATATTTACCAAACACAAAAATCAAAACAAATTTAATTATTTATTTATTTTCCGCCAATACCCCTTATGCTCAATAATGCAATAAGCAGGAGTAAGTCAAAACAAAAAAGCGAAGGCAAATCAAAAATATAGCAGGAAAAGAGAACAAAATAAAGTAATCATACATACATTAACATATCTACATACATACATATCTATATGCAAACATACATAAGGTATAGGTACATAGGTTTGTATGTACCTACATAAGTGCATAATCATAACTGCATAAAATATTTAAGCAAAGAAATATTTTGAGAATATAAAACAAGATATAAAAACAGATATAAAATAAAAATAACCCACAAATATATAGTATACATATGTATCTGCATATATGTATATCTATAATGTATATTAGACGGCGGGTCTAATAGAAGCTACACAAAAGTGCATTTTGAAAGCACAAAGAAAATTACTTTTTTCAACTCCGGTTTCAATCTCGTTCTCCTTTTGAAAATAATATAGTATCATCTACATACAAACATACGGCAGAATCTGCTTGCGACGCAAAACACAAAATCTAAAAAAAAAACCAAAAGTTCAAAGTCCACATTTGCAATTATTCAGCAATACCTCTTGTTCTTTTGCAAGCGGGATTGGGGACAAAAAGCTAATTGATCTCTCTTACGAGCTCTCAATTGCAAGCATAACAAACAATTCGTGCATACTTAGGCACAAAGCGAATTGATCTCTCTAACGAGCTCTCAATTGCTTAAGAACAGAAACATAATTATAAATACATAAAAACAAATTGTGCATACTTATGTAAATAGCGCATTGATCTCTTCAACGAGCTCTCAATTGCACAAAACATAAGCAACGTCATACGGACATACATACATACATAAAAGTTCAAGTATTAGGGTGTACCTAAATACAAATCATTCGGACTTCAAATAGTTTAATTAATAAAAAATAACAAACTCTTATTTACATAAAAGAGTATCTATTTCATTTTTTATACTTTATCGCTTCATATAGATACTATAAATCAGTTTACTCTGACAAAAATTTTAATACACAATATAATAAAAATGGTTAATAACGGAAAAAATCATAATACACCTGCAGCGGCTATACGCTCAAAACAGGCTATTAAATTAATTTCAGAAAGTGTCAGTTTAACAAGATACTACACTAGATTTGCCTCTGCACCGATTCACGAACACCCGGAATCGTTATTAGAAGTAAAAGGCCAAAAACATAAAAATTTTTGGACTCGCCTCCAAAGGGCTCATGACGCCATTGTAGATTCTGACGATTCAGATCTGCCACAACTGCTTACACCAGTTCGAAGAAACAAAAGCTATGATCTCCGATCAAATAAAGCTCATTAAAGCAATTGCTCCTACTGCCCTCAGTAGAGCAGAGCTGCCACTAATAAATAGTCAAAAGGCAAGTTCCGGCATCCACCTCGAGGTGCCGCCATGTGATACAGAAACATTCTATGGAGGTTATGAAGAATGGCCGTCCTTCCTTGACATGTTTACAGCCGTTTACATCAATCATCCAGAAATATCAAAAGCACAAAAATTGTATCACCTACGATACAAGACAAAAGGTCAACCAAGCGTCATAGTAAAACAGTTCGCTCTTAATGACGATACTTTCAATTTGGCTTGGGAAGCTCTAAAAGCTAGATATGAAAACGAAAGAATATTGGTCGATAAGCAAGTAACGACACTAATAAGCTTGCCTAAAATCAAAAAAGAAACAAGTGAAGAATTTGTAACACTACAATCCAATGTTTCTAATTGTTTGTCGATTCTGTCGAAACAAAATATTCCCACAGACAGTTGGGACCCTATACTGGTAAACATATGCACAGCCGCATTACCAGAAAAGTCGTTATTTCTATGGGAGCAATCGCTCTCATCACGAAAAAAGTGCCCAACGTGGTAACAAATGAAAGATTTTCTCGCCGCCCAATATGAAATTGCGGAAAGGTTAGAAGAAAAAATTATCAAAACTAAAAACATTAAACAAGACCAAAATAGAAGCTTCAATAGACCCCAAGCTAGAAGCAACAACAATATAAACAGAAGCATTTACAAAACGCAATCGTTCACATCCGAACAAAGAAAACATACTACGTCATGCGAACTGTGCACAAGAGGGCACAAGCTTAAAACTTGAGAGAAGTTTAAAAAATTGAATGTCTATGAAAGGAACAACTTTGTCAGGTCAAAAAGACTCTGTACAAACTGCTTGTCTCATGAACACAATCTTAAATATTGCAAAAGCAAATTTAATTGCTTATATTGTCACAAAAAACACAATTCAATGCTTCGTTACAGCAGATATCCAATCTCACTCCAAAAAAGTGCTTTTACAAAAAGAACCACGGGGTTAATTACAACAGCAAATCCCGAGGTCCACAATTCTAAAAATTGCCAAGAGACGCCATGTTGCTCAAAGGCAAGCAAAGCTCAAACGCTGCACAGCGAAACACAAAGTGAACTAGATACTGAACTAGTTGAGTATGGTACAAACAAATACCTTAATTCACAATTAAGGAAATTTCAAAAGTGAAGGAAGCTTCCTCCTAAAACAAACAAAACTCTAGAAGATCGGTATTGTAAAGACTTCTCTAAAGCAACAAACAACTACTCGATCAAACAGTAGCCGGTACGTCGTACGACTACCACTAGAGCCCCATTTTTCCAATTCTCCACAAATTGGTATAAAAAACAAAGTCAGAGTTACCTCTGACGGTCCCTATATTAAAAGCTTATACAACTTTCGGCCCCGCAGAATGGCTTTCGCCAATAATGAAAAAAAAAAACAACAATTCTGAACAAATCTTAGAGCGGTGGCGGGCTACTACTTGCAGAATTAGTGCATACGCACATAACTATTACTCATATTCGCATCTACACAGGCGCACCTCACATTGGGGATTAATGGGAATCAGCTATACAAAGCATTCATTAATTATGAAGAATTCTCTACTACGACTCGAAGCCGTTCTCCATTCACGGCCACTCTCTCGCAAGATCCCTCTATTATCACAGTCCTAACTCCAAGGCTAAGGAGGACCCATTCTGGCCATACCTGAGCCAGGCGTGGAGTCACTATCCTTCATAAGCCGAGGATAAATAAAATGCATACAATTGCCGATAACACAGAAAAGGCAAATAATAAACAGCTAGTTTACCAAGCCGATGGTAAAGAAATTTTAAAGAAAACCACAAATAATAAGCCGTCATTAAAGAAATTTTCAATAACCGCCAATAAAAATATATAGAAGTATAAACGAGTTTAAAAATAATACAAGTCGTCAAGTCATAAAAGATGAAAGGTATTTCAATATGACCCGTTCATACATATTGAAGTTACTTATTTCAAACACCGAATTTCGCCGAAATATATTGAACATCGTAAACGTACTACTAGGCAAAAAATTTGCCTAGGGGACCAGTGTGTTTAAATGACTTAAGCATCTCCCCGCATGTATCTACCACTCTGCCTGGGAAAAGCTGGCGCACCCTAGGACAACACCACCACACTCAGTCAGCTATCACCGCACGACGACACCATCAACCTAACAAAAAGGAATTGGATAATCACTTACGGACAATTCGCACATCAACATTCGTCTACAAGAGATTCCATGCTATGCTGCGCCGCGTCGACACCATCATTCGTTTTATATTTATATTTTCGTTTTCGACAACAATCCCGCGCGCGGCAGTTAGTATTGCGACCCCCCCATCAACCAATAGGAACATTCAATTTTGAAAGCGTTTGACGTATCATTTAACTTTAAATAAACATTATACAATTTAAAGACTTGCACAATAAATTACATTTGTAACGATTGTAACCGGATGCTATAACTATTAATACTTTACAATGTTATTCGTTAGTTATGTTAATTATTAAAAGCTCGACAATGTTAGAAGCTACATTATGTTAAGTTTACATTTTTGATCATTTTAAATCCACCACAGTTTTACTCAATGTTTAAATACATATAACTGTGATCCTTTTGTATTAACGTTGCTCAATTTGACTATTTAAGTACCATGTTAATTTGAATTCAGGTCATTCGAACTGCGACCAATAAAGATTACGCACCTAAATTTCTAACCTGCGTTTTATACTTTTCTTTGAAAGCTACGATTGATATAACTTGGACACAAGTAGACAGCATTGGCTCTTGTGGCTGGTTTTATTGATCAAAGCCAACTACGATTGATATAACTTGGACACAAGTAAGCAGCATTGACTCTTGTGGCTGGTTTTATTGATCAAGGTCAAGTAGAATCACCTTAGGGATTAACTACTTCCCCACAATTGGCGCCCAACGTAAAACCAAATAAAATTTGCTTAAAATCAAAATAAAATTCAGACGCTTGAAGAAAAATTTTGGCTCTTGCGGCTAATTATAAAAGCAGATACGAAAATAAATTAACATTAAACCAAAAATTCTTCAACAACAAATGTTCAGCTGTGCATTACTGTGGGCTTCGTTTTGCTGAGAAGATCACCTGATTCGTGTGTTAAATTGTTGCTGCAAAAGGCACACTGTTGTTGCATAGAAAACATTGTTGTTCTACTACGTTGTTAGTGTTGTTACTTTGCCAAACTACCGTTGCATACTTTTGGGCTTAAGTGCATTGCTGCTATATTTTCCTTTCTTTTGCGTTCTGTTACTACTGTAATACTGTTGTTAATAAATCGGACAATATCTACCTCAACAAGTGCATAAGAAAAGTTGATTTCGATTAGCACAAAGGTTTTGATTATTTTAATGAGCAGGAAAAGGCAAAGGCTTAACACGGAAATGGAGACTAGCGCAGATGTTGCTAACCCTGATGTTAATGTGGATGTTACAGCGGATGTTAACCAATCAAATAACCCTTCTAATGTTACGTTAACAGACAATCAATTTAGGCAGCTGCTAGGAAATCTACACGTACACGTAGATACTAGGGCTACTTTTAGTAAATGTAGCGTGCGTTTTAATGGTGGGAGGAATACCAGCAAAATTGAAGATTTTATAGCTACCGTCCTAGTATACAAAGATGCAGAAAATATCACGGATGAACGCGCTTTGCTGAGTTTGCCTCTATTGCTAGAAGGTTATGCGTCTTCGTGGTGGCAGGGCGTAAAACAAGAAGCGGAAACGTTCAACGCCGCCATTGCTTTGCTTCGAAAGGCATTTTCTCCCCCGAAACCAGACTGGCGTATTTTTTCTGATCTAAATCAAGAAAAGCAGATATTTGCTGAATCAACTGATTCGTTTATATGCAAGAAGCGACAGTTATTTGCTCAACTTTCCGAAAAACTTAGCGAAAAAATTATGATCGATATCATTTTTTCGCAATTGCTATTAAAAATACGAGAAAAGGTGCCTCGTGAAAGCGTAAGAACTTTTAACGAGTTGCTAGACAAAGCACGGGAGGCAGAATTATTATTGGTTGAAAACAAAGAAATAGACACCAGCAAAATTAGCGAAGCAACAGAAAAAATTCCTACTCGTTATTCTTACTGCAGGAAGAAGAATCATTCCGCAGAAAATTGTTTTAAAAAAATTGAAGCAAAGAAAAGAACCACCCAGAAAATGAAAGAAACTGTCTTTAGCTGTTATGGTTGCGGTACACCAGGTTACCACAGATCAAACTGCCCAAATTGCAACAAGAAAAACCCACTACGTAGTCCCGAACAGCTCGACTTCAACACAGTTGTAACCACCGTAATAGGTAGGAATGTGCCAACCGTCGACATCAATATAAACGGTTTAAAAGGTGAAGCGTATTTAGATACGGCTGCAAGAACCAGTGTTGCAAGTACACAACTGTATAAAAAACTGAAAGAAAAAGATGTTGAATTTCAAAAAGTTTTTGCGGAAATTAAATTAGCGGACGGAATAGCTCGTCAGGAGATGGTTTACTCGACGATCGTCGACATTTTAATTGGCAAACGTTTCAAACGTATACGATTTATTTGCTTAGCGAACGCTAAAAACAATCGAACGTTGTTAGGTATTGACTTTCTCGAACAAGCAGGCATAGTTATGGATCTTGCACAACGCACATAGCATTTTAAGGATGACCCTAATACTGTTTTCGAGTTTAAGATGCAAGAAACTCCAATACAAAATTGCGTACTTGTATAGCATCAGATTTCGAAACACCAGAACAATTCGACTTATTTCCACTTATGAAAAAACTGAAAAAGAGTAGTAAAGCTGAAGCGAGAGTAGGATCTTTATCGAAATCAACTCCGTTGAAATAAAATTGCGTCCTGATGAAGGT
Organism: Bactrocera dorsalis; assembly: GCF_023373825.1. Lineage (NCBI taxonomy): Eukaryota > Metazoa > Arthropoda > Insecta > Diptera > Tephritidae > Bactrocera > Bactrocera dorsalis. The sequence continues at coordinate 48,767,998 of NC_064303.1, forward strand.
GTGCTTTTAAAGGAAGATGAAAAGAGAGTCTGGAGACTATGTTGTATGAGCATAAGAAGATTTTGAAGATGCCGTACTACCAATACCGCATATTGAACATCACATAAAAACATAGGCGCATGCACCTATTTCGTCGTAACCTTACCGAATCTCGCCGGCAATGAAAAATAAATTAAAGACTGAATTAGAGGATATGCTGAAAAAGGGCATAATAGAGGAAAGCGAATCACCGTGGTCATTTCCGGTGGTACTAATACCGAAAAAAGATGGCGGAGTGAGACTTTGCGTGGATTATCGGCGATTAAATGCAATTACCACGACAGATACATATCCACTACCGCGAATGGATGACTTGCTTCATGCAGCAAAAGCAATACCGTTCATGTCTACGATTGATTTGAAAGCCGGATTTTGGCAAATCAAAATGGCAATTGATGACAATCCGAAAAATGCATTTACAACCCCTTTCGGAATTTTCGTTTTTAATAGAATGCCTTTCGAACTAAAGAATGCTCCAGCCACGTTCCAGCGACTGATCGACAAATTTCGATCCGGATTACCACATATTTTGATACTTGCATATTTAGATGACATAATTATATGCTCAAATGATTTTCACTCACAAATGCAGGACTTACGACAAACACTCTCAAAACTGGAAGACTATGGCATTCAGTTGAATAGAGCAAAATGCGTTTTCTGCCGAGCGGAGATAAAGTATCTTGGGCACATTTTGACCACAAAAGGACTAAAAGTTGACAACGAGAAAACAGACGCTATTATCAAACGACCATACCCGAGAAATCTGAAACAACTTATTTCCTTTCTGCAAACATGCTCTTGGTATCGACGGTTTATTCCTAATTTTGCGGATGTGTCAAAACCTTTGTCTAAGTTGACGAAGAAAAATGTGCAATGGAAATGGACGTCAGACGAAAAGAAGGCGTTCGATAACCTTAAAAAATTTCTCTCGTCGCCACCGGTGCTGCAACAAGTTGATGAAACCAAACCCTTTGTTTTGAAAACTGATGCAAGCGATTATGCGCTCGGAGCTGTTTTACTGCAGGGGGAGAACGAAGAAGAACACCCAATTGAGTACGCCAGCCGTCTTTTGCTTCCGGCAGAGAGAAATTACTCTACAACAGAACGGGAAGCACTGGCCGTAGTTTGGGCCGTAAAGAAATTTCGTGGCTATATTGAGGGAGCAGAAATTACAGTATTGACTGATCACCAGCCGCTTAAATGGCTTTTTAGTTTGAAAACTCCTACTGGACGCCTTGCCAGATTTGAAGCTGGGGTACACAGCAGGCAAACAAAACATTGTTGCAGATATGTTATCACGTCCACCGTGTTTGACCGAAAACCATTCTAATATAAATTCTTTTGAGATAGATTTTCCTCGCAAAAGCGCTGAAGAATTCAGAAAGGAGCAGTTAGAGGATGACGAACTGAAGGACATCGTAGAATCGTTTGAAAAAAACGATGAAAACGTAACCAGACATACTAGTCGTGGATACATTATGGTAAATGGCGTGCTGCACCGATTCTGTTCAGACGAAGATTCAGAAAACGGTCAATTTGTAGTACCCAAATCTTTAAGAGAAACGGTTTAAAGAAATTTCATGCTGATCCAACTGCAGGACATTAAGGGATTGATCGTACTATCAGTCTAATCACACCACTTTATTTTTGGCCTGGAATGCGTACGGAAATTTCTCAATATGTAAAATCATGCATTGAATGCAAAAAGTACAAACCAACAAATCTGAAACCAGCAGGTCTACTTCAAACAGTTTCAAGTAACCAAAGGTTTGAGATCATCGCTCTTGACTTATTTGGTCCTTTACCTCGTACTGCGAACGGAAATCGTTGGATACTAGTCGTAGAAGACTTATGTAGTCGCTGGGTTGAGCTATTCGCACTGAAAGAAGCTTCAGCAGAAATTTGCGCAACCAAAGTCTTAAACGAAGTTGTTTTGAGATTTGGTGTACCTCGTCGTATACACGCAGACAGGGGCAGCCAATTCATTTCCGCTGTAATGCAAAAACTTGCTTTCTGTCTGGGAATCAAGCAAACGTTTACACCACTTTATCACCCGGAGGCTAACCCCGTTGAAAGAAAAAACCGTGACCTTAAAAGTCAACTTTCAATATACGTCGACAAAGATCATACTTCATGGGATGAATGCTTACCAACCATAAGATTCGCTATGAATACGGCAAAATGTGATAGCACTGGTTTTTCACCAGCCTATCTTACATTCGGCAGAGAATTAAGAAACCCTCTCGAAGCACACTACGATTTAAAAGGAGTAATCGAAGCAGAAAACTTTATACCACAAATAACTCCGCATTTAACCAAACTTGCCAATACACTTAAATTAGCAGGAGAGGTACAAGAAAAACAGCAAGACCGAAATAAAACTTACACCGATAAGAAGCGGCGACCGCATCCTTCATTCAACATTGGTGATACAGTTCTTGTTACAACGCATTTTTTAAGCAAGGGTAGTGAGAAAGTGACGTCGAAATTTGCAACACGAAGAGATGGCCCGTACCGCATCATAGCAAAAAGAGGTGCATCATGTTACGTGATTGCAACAATTGATAATCCAGATGAGCATACTGGAACACACCATGCAACAGCACTGACGCTATATGAAGGACCAAATGCTAAGCCGAAATATTTACACAGAAGACGAGGACGACTAAAAACTGCATGTTCATTTGCAAACACAACGACTAACAATAGCATGCAACAATCTATGTCACACAACAACAATACAGTTAATGCCCACAGTAATCATACCAACCCATCAATTAGAGTTCTACGTCCGCGAAAATAATATTTGCTGACTTCATTATCGGGACGATTTCTGAGTCAGAGGGGGAGGATGTAACGACTGTAACCGGATGCTATAACTATTAGTACTTTACAATGTTATTCGTTAGTTATGTTAATTATTAAAAGCTCGACAATGTTAGAAGCTACATTATGTTAAGTTTACATTTTTGATCATTTTAAATCCACCACAGTTTTACTCAATGTTTAAATACTTATAACTGTGATCCTTTTGCATTAACGTTGCTCAATTTGACTATTTAAGTACCATGTTAATTTGAATTCAGGTCATTCGAACTGCGACCAATAAAGATTACGCACCTAAATTTCTAACCTGCATTTTATACTTTTCTTTGAAAGCTACGATTGATATAACTTGGACACAAGTAGACAGCATTGGCTCTTGTGGCTGGTTTTATTGATCAAGGTCAAGTAGAATCACCTTAGGGATTAACTACTTCCCTACACATTGTTATTAAAACCTGTAGTGATACGGATATTTTTATTATATCATCTACCTGTACTGGTTACCGGCTTATTCACTTAAAAATACACGGAATTTCAATTTCATTATCCAAAATTAATATTTTAATTGCACAATCGAAACACTTATTTCATCGAAATTTTTCACTAAGTCACAAACACTTTTTGGACTATAACGTTTTTTACCACCGTTCGAGATTCGTTCCATTGTTTGGAAAGCTGAATATACTGCCTCCCTCGCTTCAGCCAGCAACACATTTGTTCCAACTGCTGGTTGTTTTCGGCATTTTGTCTATAAAATAAAAAAGTATTTAATAAATGCAAATTTATTTAATAAAAATTAAAATATGCTTACATATTTCAATCTGCGGGCTGTTTCGCATTCGGTATTCTTCGAAATAATGGCCGTTACAAATGGAGACAAAAAAATGAAAAATGTCTCCATTCGAATAATAATTTGGCGGGATTTTAATCTGGTCGTCCCTCTTTTCCAATCAAACATCAAAACCTACTGAACTGTCAAAGTTCAGTAGGTTTTGACGTTTAGCAATTGCTCTCTCACTTCCAGTAAAAATAACACAAAAAAGGCAATGTTGCTTTGCTCAATTTGCGCATATCTAGCTTTTTAGTTATAAATTTTCATAATGTAAAACATCAAAACTAAAAAGCAATTATTAAAAATACACTATCATAAATCATTGTATTCGACTCTTGAATAAGTTTCAGAATATTTCAATTATATTCAAGTTTATTTTTTAATCACTATAAAATATCCAGACTGTCAATCCTCCGTTTAAGAGGGCATTCGCGTTGTCCACGTTATGGATAATAGAAGCAGTAATGAGCTTTTATTTACTTTATAACAGCAACATTCTTCAAATGAGAATAACAACATCTACGTTGTCACTACGTCACGTTGGTCACTAATTGCAGCATCACAAATTAAGTCGATAATGTGATGTAAGTAAGTAAATCTGTGATCCAAGCATAGAATCATATTTGCAAATGCAAGCTACATTTTATTTACGATCCCCATTGGGACATCACCCTGATCTCTCAAAATATTTCTTTTAATCTTTTTGTTGCTTTCTTCCTTCCAATTTAAAGATTTTTTTGGAACACGAGGCCATATATTTCTAGCAGATGGTGATTACACTGCAAAACATACGTATTGCGACTGACGACTAATTAATCCGAAAGGATGACAACTGTATCACACTATTATAAATAGGCACAACTACCTTGACATAATATCTTCTGGTAAGCCGACATATTGGCCTTCTTCTTTACTGGCTTTGTGTGGTGTGCATAACAGAGCTGCGATAAGAGCGTAAATTGCATTTGCAATTTAAGTTTTGTATAGTGAACAGCTAAAAAAATGAGTGATTCTGAAGAAGAAAATATTTTGTTGTTGACATCTACTGCTGCATATTATCATATGCATAATACTGAGGGGACAAAAAGCTCGTTTTCGGCGCATCCTATAAATCAAGAAAGGCCAAATTTCGGAGAATTTCATCATCTTTATTGTAGCTTGAGATAGGATCCAAAAAAGTTTTTCGAATACATGAGAATGATAAGCAATACATTCGATTACATTCTGTTTCAAATTTCGGATCGACTGCAGCAAGGCTGGCGAAATTGCCACAACATACTTCCATACTTCAAGAAGAGCGATTGATGCTAACCATAAGGTACGTACAAAAGAATTTATTGGTAAATAATATACATACATATGTATGTAAATGAAATCTGTTAAGCATTTTGATTAATGTGAATCGGAAGCGATGTCGATGTTATTGTTTTCTGCATTGTTATGACCTGTAGTACTAGCCATGGTGTTTTCATTAGCACATTCGATATACACAGTTTTTGGGTTAATCCATTTATGTGTCAGCTGCAATACCTTTATTCGGTATTGTATTTTATCCGATGAAGACATATTTTTCACTGATTTTCAAAAAAACAAATATCTTCATCGTCCTCATCTTTTTTTGCTCTCTTTTCTTGCAAAAACCGAAGTTTTTCCTTTTCCATTTGAAGCAATGCATTTCCAATACCTTCTTCTGAATGCTTTGTCTTTACTGGTTTTTTAGAATAATTTACAGGTTGCTGTGAAAATGTTGGAACTTCATTTTCGCTTGTTTCTTTTAAAATACAATCTTGACTTTCATCAGGTAAAATTTCATCCATCAAAGAATTCATAGATGCATCTTCAACTGTGTCTGGTAAGTTGCTGGTGGATTTTCTGGCAGCAAACTGATCTTTAAAAAATTACAGGTTATCAAAATACTTCCACGAGCCTCTGTAATCCGCCAATCGATCGCCCGACCATATTTTGCAAAGAGCTGATGCATGCACCTTATCAGCTCTTCGCCGTCGTGTTTGAATAGCTCGGCCGGCAATCCATCGGCCCCTGCCGCTTTGTTGTTTTTCAGGCGGGCAATTGCTATTCGAACTTCTTCATGCTCGGGCAATGGAACGTATGCTCCATCGTCATCGATTGGGGAATCGGGTTCGTCTTTTCTTGGCGTTGTGCGTTCACTGCCATTCAGCAGGCTGGAGAAGTGTTCCCTTCATAATTTAAGTATGCTCTGGGCATCGGTGACTAGATCACCTTTGGGGGTTCTACAATATAATGCTCCGGTCTTGAAACCTTCTGTAAGCCGGCGCATTTTTTCGTAAAATTTTCAAGCATCACCTCTGTCGGCCAGTTTATCAAGCTCTTCATACTCACGCATTTCGGCCTCTTTCTTTTTCTGTCTGCAAATGCGTCTCGCTTCCCTCTTCAACTCTCGGTATCTATCCCATCCCGCACGTGTTGTGGTCGATCGTAACGTTGCGAGGTAGGCAGCCTGTTTTCTCTCCGCTGCGACACGGCACTCCTCGTCGTACCAAGTGTTCTTTTGCACTTTCCGAAAACCAATGGTTTAGGTTGCAGCTGTCCGTAAGGAGCTTGAAATGCCGTCCCACAGTTCCCTTATACCGAGTTGTTGACGAGTGTTCTCAGAGAGCAGGAGTGCAAGTCGAGTAGAAAAACGGTCGGCTCTTTGTTGTAATTTCAGTTTCTCGAAGTCGAGCCTTCCCTGTGTTTGTTGGCATGCGTTTTTTACTGCACAGAGACGGGTACTGATCTTGGCTGCAACAAGATAGTGGTCCGGGGCGATGTTAGGACCTCGGAGCGCACGCACATCTAATACACTGGAGACGTGTCTTCTGTCCATCACAACATGTTCCATCTGGTTGGTGACTTTTCGATCCGGAGACAACCAGGTAGCTTGATGTATTTACTTCTGCTGGAATCTAGTACCACAGATAAACATATTTCGGGCCCCGGCGAAATCGATCAGCCTCAACCCATTTAGGGATGTTTCGTCGTAGAGGCTGAATTTACCGACCGTCGTGTCATGGGTACCTTCTTTGCCCACCCTGACATTAAAGTCGCCAAGCACGATTTTTATATCGTGGCGGGGGCAGCTCTCATAGGCGCGCTCCAAGCGCTCATAGAAGGCATCTTTGGTCACATCGTCCTTCTCTTCCGTCGAGGGGTGGGCGCAAATCAGCGATATGTTGAAGAACCTCACTTTGATGCGGATGTGGCTAGACGTTCATTCAACGGATTGAATGATCTTACTCGGCGACGGAGTCTCCCTCCCATCACGAATCCCACACCGAACTTGCGCTCTTTTATATGGCCACTGTAGAAAATGTCACAAGGACCTATTCGTCTCTGACCCTGTCCCGTTCAGCGACACCTTCCCAATTAAGGAACCGGAAATTTCAAGTGCATGCCCCCAATTCGTAATCCTTATTTCGTTTGCCATGGTTGTCATCAAAAGGTGGGTTTCTCTTCAGAGGCTGTTGATAATTTTTCATTGGTAGTGTTTTTTACGTGGCGGGTCCCAAACCCAGCGCACAACCCTCTGGAGGGGATATTTCGCCTTCTCACTTTAGCTCGCCTTCAATCGGATGTTCTTAGTCTACCCAGAGGATACTTGGTCAAAGACCGCAAGTCGTGAGCTGCTTGAGCCATATGAAAAATAATCGTTTCTGGCCACTCACTCCTATCAAAAGGTGGGTTTCTCTTCAGAGGCTGTTGATAATTTTTCATTGGTAGTGTTTTTTACGTGGCGGGTCCCAAACCCAGCGCACAACCCTCTGGAGGGGATATTTCGCCTTCTCACTTTAGCTCGCCTTCAATCGGATGTTCTTAGTCTACCCAGAGGATACTTGGTCAAAGACCGCAAGTCGTGAGCTGCTTGAGCCATATGAAAAATAATCGTTTCTGGCCACTCACTCCTATCAAAAGGTGGGTTTCTCTTCAGAGGCTGTTGATAATTTTTCATTGGTAGTGTTTTTTACGTGGCGGGTCCGAAACCCAGCGCACAACCCTCTGGAGGGGATATTTCGCCTTCTCACTTTAGCTCGCCTTTAATCGGATGTTCTTAGTCTACCCAGAGGATACTTGGTCAAAGACCGCAAGTCGTGAGATGCTTGAGCCATATGAAAAATAATCGTTTCTGGCCACTCACTCCTATCAAAAGGTGGGTTTCTCTTCAGAGGCTGTTGATAATTTTTCATTGGTAGTGTTTTTTACGTGGCGGGTCCGAAACCCAGCGCACAACCCTCTGGAGGGGATATTTCACCTTCTCACTTTAGCTCGCCTTCAATCGGATGTTCTTAGTCTACCCAGAGGATACTTGGTCAAAGACCGCAAGTCGTGAGCTGCTTGAGCCATATGAAAAATAATCGTTTCTGGCCACTCACTCCTAAGTAAATGACGATCAGAGATTTTTCCTCACTTGCGTGAACTTCTACACATGACTCCATCCTCCAACATATTGGCCTAGTGATCGTAAAAAATACCAGATTTAATTGATTTGTAATCAAAAATTGAGATAAATGGCACATAATAGCTGATACAGGTACTGATAAAATGATATGAACAACCCATATTCGTTGATCCGAAAGTGGGTCTAACATATATTGACATGATTGATTGTCTAAGAGATATTGACGAAAGCAAAAGAGAACTCAATGATATAATAACTAGCGCAGCTGCCTTAGAAACACCAAACAAAAACTGCAAGCCCAGAAAAAATACCTATAAGAGAAATAGAAATCTTGTAAATGAAAACAGGCGTACAAGGCGTGAATGACAGATAAATTGCTCCCCTTCCATTCAGCTTCAATTGAAATCTGATGCTCGTAAATTTAAAAACAGCGCTTAAACGTGAGGAAGAATTCAATACCGAAATAAATATAAATAAGCTTTGTCCAAATTCTAGCAAGCCAAATTCCATTTGGAAAGCGCAAAAGTCCATGAAGCCACCAACTGACTCCAACATGCATATACGAGACATGAGTGGAAATTGGGCTCGAGGTGACGAGGAAAAGGCTAATTGCTTTGCAAATCACCTAGAAAAGGTATTTCAACGAAATTGCCAAAGAACAACTTTGAGTTGTCAAGCTTACCCAACATAGTTAACGAGTCTCTCGAGTCTTTTAAAACTTCACCCTCTGAAATTATTAGGAAAATAAAAGAACCTAACCCAAAAAAGTCACCAGGATGTGATAACATTACCCCAAAAATGCTAATTGAGTTACCAAATATAACCGTAGAAGTGCTATCTTTGCTATTCAATGCAATTCTTAATCTCGGATACCTAATTCATGGAAAAAGTCGCAGATTATCTTTATAGATAAACCTGGGAAAGACTTAACACAGCCGTTTTCATATACACCAATCAGTCTTCTACCCTGTCTTTCTAAAATATTTTAAAAAGTGTTACTATCAAAAATTTCTCTTTTCCTCCACGAAAATAATATAATACAAACGCACCAATTCGGGTTTCGTGCGAAACATGGCACAATAGAGCAAGTAAATAGAATTACTAACGAGATAAGGAAAGCATTTGAGCACAGAGAGTACTGTTCAGCAATATTTATATATGTAGCTCAGGCGTTTGATAAGGTGTGGCACGAAGGTCTTTTATATAAGATTAAAAAAATTCTACCTTTAGAATTGTATAAAATATTGAAGTCTTATTTAAAAAATTGAAAATTTATGGTAAAAGTGGGAGATTTCATATCTGATGAACGAGAGATAAGAGCTGGTGTACCCCAGGGCAGTGTTTTAGGACCATCACTATACATCATATATACAACAGATCTTCCAACAGCTAACAGTATATTAACTTCAATTTTTGCGGATGACACAGCTTTAGTGAGCCGTAATAAATGCCGCATAAGAGCATCAATAATATTAGCCGAGCACTTAAGGTCTGTCGAAGAATGGCTAGCCAACTGGCGTAAAAATGTGAATGAACAAAAGTGTAAGCATGTTACGTTTTCGCTAAGACCAAAAATGCGACCGGCAGTAAAAATAAACAATATTTTAGTACCCCAAGCGAATGAAGTAACTTATCTTGGTATTCACCTAGATGGAAGGCTTACGTGGAGAAAACATATATTTAGCAAAACAACTTGCATGAAGATAAGAGCTGCAAATTTAAATTGGCTTTTAAACAAAAACTCTGAACTTAGCCCAGACAACAAAGTGCTTTTATATAATGCGGCCATAAAGCCAATTCGGATGTATGGTATTAAACTGTGAAGTACGACCTGTGCAACTAATATTGCTATAATAAAAAAGGTTCCAATCAAAAATTTTTAGAACAATCACGTCTTCACCATGGTACATGCCTAATGAAAATATCCATAAAGACCTTGGTATTTCTATGGCAAAGAAAGAAGTAGAAGACAGCAGAATTAAATATATATTTAATCTCCGAGATCACCTAAACCCTTTGGCTAATGCTTTGGTACATTCCTGCAATCAAACACTCCTTAAAAGAAGAGATATACCTACGTAACAAAGAGCAACGTATCCCCAAAACAGCAAAATCACTTTCTTGAGTTTGTCTAGTTGTTAAATAGATATAAGATTGTGTAACTTATTGTTGGGCTTTTAAAACAAAAAGCAGATTTAATAAATAAAAAGTACTTGTTTAAAATTTGCGAATGGACGATTCTTTATTTTGCTAATTTTGTTGTAATTATAAATTTTAAAATTCCGTATTTTAGTATACCTGACATACTTATTATATAATGCAGACATTCTCTTATTCTAGCAAAACTCTTTGACCGTGCATGGTTTGCACCGATTTCAGAATTTTTCAATTTGTGCGATGACACAACAACAAAACACACGTATGTATGTATATAATATTTGCAATGGCTGCAGAAAATGTCAGACCAAAACTAATGCTAATTTTCGTAAAAGAAATTATCGCACCTCTATGTCTGCTTTCACACTAAATTGTTGAGCACATACATTCTAAAAACAATAGTTTAATACTTCCTTTGCTCTGGATTCAATCACTAGCTGATGCTTACAGTTCAGCTTTAGCTTTAACTTTAATTAAATAAGACCAAAATATATAAATACTAGTATTTTGGAAACATTTGATTTGTACCTGGCAATCCACTAGAACCATACGTGTTCTCATTTTATCCGCGCGTTCACGGATATAAAATATATATTTTTTTTTTAATTCCCTCGTCGCGGGAATTAATTTGTACACATTTACATACAAAGTTGTGGGTGGACAAATTTACAAACATTATGCGTATGGTCTTGCAAATTTGTTTACTATACATGAACACATAATTACATATTACATGTACTAGAATATGCGCTACCGCTTGGTCTTTTAATATGTTATAAAACATATAATGCTCAGCAAATAAATATATAAATATTATTACGATTTCACTGCTTGCTAGTTTACTTTGCTAGGTTCGTATCTCTGGATTGACGAATAAAACCAAAAATTGTTTAATTCAATTCAACAACTCTTTATTTTACAACTCGTCTACACTATAGCAGTTTACTCTTAGCACTGATTGATTACGTTGGCGCTGCCAAGGCTTATATAGCCACGCACTCCTCGCTGATGCCGAAGTGTCCTTCTAGAATATTGCGTCTGGCAATTATAAGAACATAATGATATACGGCGCCAAATGCAGCTATTGTTTAGACAAGCAGACAGCCGCGGCGCCAAATGCTTATAATAAGGGATTCATACAGCAATACAAATACCAAACTTAATACTACTTTTGTAACACTGCCCTCCACTTAAGCCTAATCGTCCCGATTAGGCACAAATCCTCTTGAACCAAATGGGGCGAGCCTCTGCAAATGCACTACTTTCATTTTACATCGTGATTTTCCATTTCTTTGTATGCGGTATACCACGTCATTAAGTCGTTTCATCACCATATAGGGCCCTTCCCAGGCTGTCTGCAATTTCGGGGACATACCTTTCTTTCGAAGTGGATTGTACAACAGGACCAGATCACCTTCTTCAAACCCTTTTGAATTTGCCGCTTGATCAAACCAGTCCTTCATCTTATTGCTCATCAGATGCGTGTGCTGCCTTACCATTAGATGTAATTCATTCATTTTTTCCTTTAAGGCAGGACAATAATCTCCATCATTTCTTACAGCTGCAGGAAAATAATAATCGAAAATAATATTTGCTGGCGTGTAACCAGTTGTCTCGTGCTTCGCTGAACGATACGCCAGCAGGAACATCTGGATGCACTTGTCCCAATTCCGTTGATCTTTATCAACGTTTTTCCGCAGATGTTCCTCAAGCGTTCCGTTGAATCTCTCTACCATCCCATCTGATTGTGGATGTAACGCTGTTGTCCGTGTCTTGTGGATGCCCAATAATGTACAGACTTCTTGGAAAATGGAAGATTCGAAATTCCTGCCTTGATCTGAGTGTAATTCGACGGGCACTCTGAACCTCGTTGTCCAATTTTCTACAAACGCCTCGGCTACTGTCTTCGCTTCTTGGTTTGGTAAGGCATATACTTCTGGCCATTTACTGAAATAGTCCATGACAACCAGTATATATTTGTTTCCGGCCGTACTGGTTGGGAACGGACCTGCAACATCCATTGCGACTCGTTCAAATGGTGATCCCACGTTGTACTGTTGCAGCCTACCGCGACTTTTGACTTTGGGACCTTTAGCTGCCATGCACTTTGCACAATTACTTATTTATTCTGCTGAAGAATCTCGACAACCAATCCAGTAGAACCGTTGTTTAATCTTCTCTATAGTTTTTGTAATTTCAAGGTGCCCTCCACTAGGTCCATTGTGATATTCTTTCAATACTTTCGGGGTCATGGACTTCGGTACTATGATCAGCAGACGAGACTGTTTGCCATCTTCGCTTTCCCAGATACGATGAAGGTATCCATTAACGAGGTTTATGCTGTTCCATTGGGCCCAATATGCTTTTGCAGTTGGACTCTCGCTGCTTATTTGTTCCTTTGTTGGTCGTACCCCATTTTCTTTGGCTATTATCAGCTTTGCAAGATCAGGGTCCTCCAGCTGATTGATTCTGATGCGGTGAGGAGTCCAATCATCTTCAGGTTCTATATTCAGAAATCGTACGTCGATTATACCTTCTTTTCTTTCTGATTTGGAGCAATGTTTACATTCCAGTGGACAAGGGCGACGTGATAATGCATCCGCATTTTTGTGGTGAATCCCCTTTCGGTGTTCACGTTCGAAGTCGTAATTCTATAATCTATCGTGCAATTTGGTCTTCCGGATTCTTAAACTGTAATAACCATTTTAATGCTGCATGATCAGTCCTCAGCAAGAATCGTTTCCCATACAAATACTTGTGGAAATGTTTTACACATTCCACCACGGCTAGTAGTTCTTTTCGCGTCACACAGTAGTTTTTCTCTGGTTTCCCGAGCACTCTGCTGTAATACCCAATTACTCTTTCTTGCCCGTCGATGAGCTGAGACAGGACACCTCCAATTCCATAAGCGCTCGCATCTGTATCCAGGATGAATTTCTTTCCAGGTACTGGATAAGCTAACATCGGCGCCGTACAAAGTAGTTCTTTAAGCTGCTCAAACGCTTTTTTTGTTCCAACTGCCATACAAACGGGCGATTCTTCTTTGTTAAATCATGTAAACTTCCAGCCACGTTCGCAAATCCAGGTACAAAACGGCGGTAATACGTACATAAGCCGAGAAAGCTACGGAGTTCATGTATGTTGGTGGGTCGAGGCCAATCTTGAACTGCTTTTATTTTTCCCTCCTCGGTGTGAATTCCCTCAGTTGACACTTTATGTCCGAGATATGTGACCTGCTTCTTCCATAATGAACACTTTTTGGAATTCAAGCGTAATCCGGCTGATGCTATTCGCTGAAAGACTTCCTCTAGATTTTTCAGATGATCATCGAAACTTTTTCCAATGATGATAATGTCATCAAGATACACCAAACATGTCTTCCAGTTGAGTCCTTTTAACACATGTTCCATCAGTCGCTCGAACGTTGCAGGCGCATTACATAACCCAAATGGCATCACAGAGAATTCCCATAACCCGTCGCCCATACTGAAAGCGGTCTTTTCACGGTCACATTTATCAATCTCGACTGGCCAATATCCACTTTGTAGATCTAATGTAGAAAACCATTTCGCTAAAGACTCCAGGTGTATAATGTATCGTCGATTCTCGGTAGAGAATCTTCTTTGTGGCATCATTCAACTTCCTATAATCTACGCAGAAACGGGTGCTACCATCTTTCTTTTTAACTAAGACGATGAGTGAGCTCCATGGACTTATTGAAGGTTCGATTACACCGTTTTTGTGCTTGTCTTCAATAATTTTGTTAGCATCCTTACGTTTTGCTAGTGGAACCCTATGCGGAGCTTGTCGGATTAGTTAAGCGTCTCCGGTATTTATGCGATGTTTGACAATGCCGGTTCTTCCTGTGTTGTTTCCTTCATTTGCAAATATGGATGCGTATTTTTCTAATAGTTTTTCTGCTTTTAATTTTTAATTTTTTTTTTTTTTCTGATAATGTTTAAATATTTATTTTCATAAATTGTTAATAAATTTCAAATATGGAAATGAAAAATGCAGTTCGTTCAGCAAATTATTTAGGAGTGTAGGACTTATCTGCTCACATTTATCAATCTCGACTGGCCAATATCCACTTTGTAGATCTAATGTAGAAAACCATTTCGCTAAAGACTCCAGGTGTATAATGTATCGTCGATTCTCGGTAGAGAATCTTCTTTGTGGCATCATTCAACTTCCTATAATCTACGCAGAAACGGGTGCTACCATCTTTCTTTTTAACTAAGACGATGGGTGAGCTCCATGGACTTATTGAAGGTTCGATTACACCGTTTTTGTGCTTGTCTTCAATAATTTTGTTAGCATCCTTACGTTTTGCTAGTGGAACCCTATGCGGAGCTTGTCGGATTAGTTAAGCGTCTCCGGTATTTATGCGATGTTTGACAATGCTCGTTCTTCCTGTGTTGTTTCCTTCGTTTGCAAATATGGATGCGTATTTTTCTAATAGTTTTTCTGCTTTTAATTTTTCATTTCCATGCAGTTCGTTCAGCAAATTATTTAGGAGTGTAGGACTTATCTGCTGTTGCTCAATAGTAGGTTTCTGTTCTGACCGTTCGCATCGTGCTATTGCACTTATATTCTGGCACTGTCCAATTACTGCTCCTTTCTTCAGACTTATAGGCGTGTTGAATTCATTCACTACTCTGACCGGAATGGTGGCGTCTTCTCTAGTTTTCACAAGCGTTCTTCCTACCAATATGGGTGTATCTATTTTTGTTGGTTCCACAATCCACAACTCTTCAGTCCCACCTCCTCCATTCACTTTGGCCCATACAATCGCCTCAGATTTTGGTGGAATACTCTGATTATCATCAACAATCACCCTCTTACTTTCAACGTTGGGCACATATCCGGTGTTTATAGGCATCTCCATGTTCTGGCAAAACAGCATTTGCTTGTTTAAATCTAAAGTAATCCCGTGATCAATCATGAAATCTACTCCTATTATAATTTCATCCGTGATTTCTGCTACGATGAAGGTGTGATTAACTTCCAGGGTACCAATCATCACTTCGCAAAACACTTTTCCCGCAACAGCTGCTTCCTCTCCGGTGGCCGTTCGAAGCTTGCAACCGACTAATGGTTCAACTGTTCCTCTTACCACGTCCGGTCGGATAATTGAATGTGTGGCACCAGTATCCAAAGTAAGCGTTGACAGTCTTCCATTTACGATACCGTTGATAGTAAGATTGTTGCCGTGGCGACCTATTTGTTATATCGAGATGGCGGGGCAAATAGTTGTGGGAACCAGTCCACGCCCCGTTGAACTGTTCCGTTTTAGTTTAACGACTTGCGAGATGTGGATACTCTGTCCTCGTTATCTGTTGGTTGTTTCCGTTTTGAATTTACTTTTATATTACAATTTCGGGCAAAGTGACCCGCTTTTCCACAGTTGAAACATCTGCCTGTTGTATTTACTCGCGGTGCAGCAATTGTCTTCCGAGTCTTTAATATTTCTTCCATCAGCGCCGGTTGTTCCATTTCGACTCTTTGTACTTTGTGTACTGGTTTACTTAGTAGAGAAGCTGTTTCCTGTGTGAGGGCGTGCGAAACCGTTTCAGGAAACGTTCTTTTTGGCAATACATATGTGGCCCGTTTGGTGTCCACATCACGAATTCGATTTATGAAACTTTGAATTTTTACCCTCTCAATGTAATCCACAGGTGCATCTGCATTTGCCAAATGAGCCAGTCGTTCTATTTCAGTTGCGAACTCTTGCAATGACTCGTTCATCTTCTGACCCCTATTTTGCAGTTCGATCTGGTATATTTGTTTCCGGTGCTCACTACCATATCGTCTTTCTATCGCACTCATCAATGCCTCATAGTTGTCCCGTTCACAATCTGGAATAGTCTGAAGGATTTCTGCCGCAGGTCCTTTCAATGATACAAACAAGGACGCTAATTTGTCCGCTGCATTGCAGTTATTGGCCATTGCTGTCTTTTCACACTGAAGTTTGAAAATTTGAAATGGAATACTTTCATCGAATGTGGGTGCCTTCAATCTTGGGTTATTTGTTGATGGTGCAGGGCCATGCAGTTGCAGTTCTCGCATACGATTACTCAATTGAAGAACTTCTGATTTCAAATTTTCTTCGTCATTTTTTAACGTGCTTAATTCGTCTTCAAATTTTGAAAACTTCTCTTGCACTTGTGTATTATTTTCTGTAATCTGTTGTACCAAACGCTTTTCTAACTGCGTATTATTTTCAGTCATTTGTTGTGCAAGGCAAGACTTTAACTGTGATGTATTTTCAGCTATTTGCTGTGCCAGACGATTTTCTGTTTGGACTGCATTTTCTGTATTTTCAGCTATTTGCTGTGCCAGACGATTTTCTATTTGCTTAATAGCCACTAACAGCAAGTTCATGTCTACACTTGATGATGTTCGTTGTTCTTCTACCTTTGTAGAAGTTTCTGGCCCATCAAATTCGAACTCGTCCACATTAATTCCATCCGCTTCCATTGCTTCACGTAATCGTGCAGATCCGCCTTTTGCCCGCTTATCGGCAAATTACGCTCCTCCAGTTCCTTTTTTAATTGCTGAATTCTCAATTCTCCGAATTTAACCATCTTGAATTTGACAATGTTATACGGCGCCAAATGCAGCTATTGTTTAGACAAGCAGACAGCCGCGGCGCCAAATGCTTATAATAAGGGATTCATACAGCAATACAAATACCAAACTTAATACTACTTTTGTAACAATATGTATGTATATAACTTACTAAACCTACATGAATTAAATATTTAAATAATAGTACATGTATGACTTTGTTATATATTCCAAAAGATTTTAAGGAATTCATCATGAAATAGTTCAATTTGTACGTACATGCTTGTGTGCTTTGATATACTTATGTATATTTTTTTTTTTTTTTTTTTTTTTTTTTTTTTATTTCAGTGCCATTGTAACTAGTTAACATAAAATAAACTAACGAACAATTTGTTTTGCTTATTGTATAATACAAAATAATTAATGGTGCTCTGCGTATAAATTGCAGAGAATCTGGTTACTGTATAAGGTGATACGGTTTTTTGCGCTTAAGCCTTTCTTTCCATTCACAACAACAAGACAAGAGCCCTGGCTTCAGTGTTCACATGGTCAGAAAGTCTTTCCATATGAGACTTTGCACATTTTTTAATTGATGCAGCAATTGAGTCAATTCCGAGATCGCGTTCAAGATCGTGACTGCGAACATACCAAGGCGCATTGACGGCGCATCTTAAAACTTTGTTTTGAAATCGCTGGATTTGTGCAACAATGCTAGGGCTTGAGCACCCCCAAAGTTGTATCCCATAAGTCCAAACTGGTCTGAACGCCTGCTTGTAGACTAGAATTTTGTTATATGTGGATAATGCAGAGTTTCTACCCAATAGCCAATACAAGTTTCTGAATTTTATTTCTAATTCTTCTTTTTTCTTTTTGACATGTGCACTCCATCTAAGTTTTGTGTCCAGGGTCATGCCTAGGTATTTCACGGTATTATGATATGGTATTTGCACACCGTTTAAGTACAGAGGCACATATCTAGTATTGTTGTATGCGAAATCAATGTGTACTGATTTAGTCTCGTTTAGTTTTATTCGCCATTTAGCTGTCCATTCAAATATTTTGCTTAAATGTTCCTGCAATCTTGCAATTGATGCAGTTTGTGTTTTGCCAACAGACAGAACCGCAGTGTCATCTGCAAATGTTGCTGTAATACAATTGTCGTCATGTGGTAGATCGCACGTAAAGAGTAGGTAAAGGATGGGTCCTAACACACTACCCTGAGGAACACCAGCCTTTATTTCCTTTAAGTCAGAGAATATATCTCCAAGTTTAATTCGAAAAAAACGGTCCGAAAGGTATGATTTTAAAATATTGTAATATTTTTTTGGTAAAAGCATTTTAATTTTGTTTAGGAGCCCGCCATGACAAACTTTATCAAAGGCTTTAGACACATCGAGAAAAGCAGCTGAGCAAACCTTTTTGTCTACGAAGGCATTTTCAATGACTCGAGTTATTCTATGTACTTGGTCAATAGTGGAGTGATTTTTTCGAAAGCTAAACTGATGCGCTGGTATCAGCTTCCTCTCTTCAATTATGTTGTTAATACGCACAGCAAGCAGTTTTTCCAATAGTTTTGAGAGTATTGGCAGGAGAGATATGGGCCGATACGAAGTAATTTCATGCGCTGGCTTACCAGGTTTATTGAACATAATCACCTCTGCAGTTTTCCAATAAATGGATACGTGTTGAAGATTTATAGTTGCATTCATTATGGCAGTAATTTTACATATAACGTTGTGAGGAAGCTGTTTTAGTATTTCACTAGTAATAAGATCAAACCCAGGCGATTTTTTAGACTTCAGTTTTTTTATTTCTGCGCATACTTCATCATTAGTTATTGGAGAAATTTCGGTATAATTCTCGTAAGTATGAGTTTCCATTTCTGCTGCATTGGATGTATCATATGGTTTGAAGACACCTTCAAGGTATGCCGAAAAAACATTTGCTTTCTCGATATCGCTCTTGGCCCATGACTGGTCTGCTTTTCTGATTGGACAATGCTGAGTTACGGGTCGTGAAAAATTTTTTGTACACTTCCAAAGTGAATAATCATTCCTATGGTCGTTGGATAAATTTTTCAGGTAATAGCTTAGAGTTATATTTTTATATGCCTTTATCTTATTGGTAAGTTTTTTACACAATTTGTTAAGACAACTTTTATCAGATGGAGATCTTGTTTGTTGCCACTTTCGGCGTAATCGACGTTTTTCTGCTACCATTTCTTTAATTTCTTTGGTATACTTATGACCTGCTGTGACGTTTCTTTTAGTTGGTGTACTACTCCAGGCTGCATATTGAATTGCATTTGTCAAATTCATGATTTCATTATCTAGCTCGGAATTACAACTTATTTTTACGTGACTATCAACATTGGATAGCATTTGCTTAAAGTATTCCCAGTCGCTATTTTTATTTGTTAGCGAAAGTGGAGGTTCCTTAATAACAACACTTTCGTGTAGTGTTAAATACACTGGTGAATGATCAGATGTCATATCTAAACCGGTTTCTATGTACATATAATTTGGGGACATATGCTTTGTAATGAAAAAATCAATAAGATCTGGTGTTTTAAGTGGATCTGTTGGCCAATAAGTTGGTGTTCCAGTAGACACGATACTGCAACTAGACAATTGAAGAGCTTTCAATAACTCTCTGCCCTTTGTGGTTATAAGCCTCGAGCCCCAATGAGTATGTTTCGCATTATAATCACCACCCATTATAAATCGGTTTTTATGGCTCTTGATGAGTTCTAGATAGCTATGGCATTTTATTTGATGTCTTGGGGGACTGTAAACTGCTGTAAGGGACAAGTTGTTGTCACTATCTATCGTGACCGTTATTGCTTGAAATTCATCTGTAGATATGCTGTTTTCTTCGTGGTGTTTTATGTTGCTTCTTATTATAATAGCAGCTCCTCCGCGTGCACAATTGTTCGGATGTATTGCATGATACATTTCGAAGTTTTTGAATTTAATGTAAGTTTGCTTGCTAAAATGGGTCTCAGAAATTAAGCATACGTCAATTTTTTCAGTATTGAGTATTGTTTCTAGCTCATTTTGGTGTTTAGTAAGGCCGTTTGCGTTCCATAGCATAATTTTTAAGAATTTTGTCATATTTATTTATTTTTTTGTACAGTTTTTTCGAGCTTCTGAAGCCTCTTCTCAAGTGCAATGGTAAACTCATTTTGTTTTGTAATCTTTTCTAAGATTTGTTGAAGAATGCTAGCATCATTTGAACAAGTATTCTCTTTTACAACTTGCGAATAAGTCAGCTCATTTGTTGTTGAAACTCTATTTTCAGCCATTGATTGCCGTATTGCGTTTTTTGGGAGGCTTTTGGTTTCTTTTACATCCGAGCTTTTAGGACGTGGGTCGTTTTTCTTTGAACCAGTTCTTTGGTCACGAATCTTTTGGAGTTCTTTCGCAACTACGCATCCTCTGTAGTTAGCAGGATGAGCCTCACCACAGTTACAACATTTTGGTTGATTGTGATTAGGTTTTTGGCACTCTATGGTCTTATGCTTTCCCGCACACTTCACACATCTTGCTTGCTTACCACAATAGTTTTGGGTATGTCCATATGATTGACACAATTTGCATTGTGGTATGAGCTTTGACTGCTTTACGGCCTCAATGACAACAACTGAATGCAATATGGTTTTTATTGCATATATGTTATTTATATTTTCTGTTGCATCGAAAGTAAGAAGAAACATATCTAACGGCTCTTTCGTTTTCCACTTCAGTTTGTTGACTGCGTTTACGGCTTTGAATCCCTTCTTATGAAGGTCTGATATGATTGCCTGTGGTTCGTTTGAATGATGTAAATTTTTAACCATTACCTTAATTGGACGAGATTGCTTATTTTCATAAGAAAACCACGGTAAATTCTGTGTAGACAGGGTTTTCGTTAACTTCCTATAATCATCAGAGTCTGATGTATTGATTTTGTATGTATTATTATTTAGAAGCTTAATAGTAAAAGCTTTTTTTGCCTCATCATTCGTAATTTTATATATTTTTTGGTATTCACAGTCACCCGATATCATTATTGGAGGAGGTCGTGAGATTTTCGTTTCTTTTTGGTTTCTTCCGACTTCTCTTATGGTATTTGATGTCGCTGGAACCACGAGCCGAGGAGATAGTTTAGCTTTCCTTTTTTACTGGGCCTTTTTTTCAAAATCCAATCTGTTTCGCGGGCAAGCTCTTCCTCATCTGTTGCATACAATTCAGCATTTATTTCGTTATGTGTTGGACTTAAATTCTTTGTTTTTAGGTTTTGATTTTCGGCTTTGAGAAACGCTATCTCTTTCTTTAATTCGGCGCATAATTGCTCTATTGTTTCCAACTGCCTGGATTGTTGGTTTATAATTGTTTCATAATGATTTCATTTATTTGCCGTAGTTTCTGGGTTTTCAGATGTTTTGCCACCTCCAGGTGGAGGCGTTCGGACGTTTTTCATGAGCCAATATTTAGTAAAAATAACTATGTGGCAACTATTAGATAAAACATTTACCAATTTCGATGTATACTTCTAGGCTGATCTAATACAGGTAAAAGCTTAACTATAAATAATGCAAATATAATTGGTTGTTGTATTAGATAAATAAAGCTTATACTAGGTAGTGATTTTTCAGATTCCCTTTTACTGGTCAAAGTCCAATAAGAAAGGGAAAAAAACGATAATAGGCTGCTTTACATCCACTGAAACACTTTTAGCAGGTACAACAGCCCATCCACTCGATCATCTCACCGCACTTCAACTTTCGGGCAATCTACGTAAAATGCACTTCCGTGTAGAAATAAGTTTTTTAATTTAATTGTTGTAAATCTTTAAAATTTTGAATTTATTTAATATTATTTTATCACACTTCAATTCACTTGACTTCCTTCCAGGGTTGCCAAAACGATAATCTTATGTATATTAAAAACATTTTATTTCGACAATGGCACGTGAACAGAGCTGAGCCAGAGAACGTAAAAGTATAGAGAAGGTGCAAATCGAAATCTGTATGATGGTTCGATTGCGCGGCTAACAGAGTTGATAGAATCACAAAGGGGAATTCGCCGTTCCCGCTGCTATTGCTGCTATTTATTTTATGAATGAAGCGCCCGCGCTTGTGGAATTTGCGCCTGCGTTCATGAATGAAATCGTTTTCGTTGTAGAATTTACTACATTTGGGTTTCGCCAATTCGGCTGCCATATTGACTTGTGATGCTCCTTCTATTTGAGCAATTGGTGTTTTTGTAGAATAATGCTTCAATTTTTTGTTGGTGACATATTCACATGTGTATGTATATGTATGTTTGTATGCTTGTGCATTATATGTTCGGGAGTGTATACAAATATATGTACATATAAGTATGTATATATGAATGTATGAACATGCAGATCAATGCGCGCACATGAAATACATTGATTAAGCGGCCCACTCACGACAAATTTGTTTGACAAATCTGTTTGAGTTTGAGGTGGTTTTCGTCGTGAGTGGGCATGTTGTCAAACGGATTGAAGGTTTGCGACAAATTTCAAAAACTAACAACCGATTTGTGGATTCGTTTGTCGTGAGTGGTGTGGTTTGCAAACATTTGGTCAGTTGCTTGAAATTTTTGCAGAGTAAACATCAGCGGATAAAAAAATGGCAAGCGTGAGCAAACATTTTTTGGAAGAGTTTATTGAATTATTTAAAAATTAACCGGCCTTATGGCAATGCAAAAAAAATTCAGCTCCATTGAATTTAATAGTTTTACATGTGAGTGGTTATATCTCTCACATAACCACTCTTTCATCCATTCTTTCTTCATTATTTTTTTTTTTTGCATTTGGCTTTTTTCGCTTCATGCACTGGTGTATTACTAGTAGCGCAATTACATCATCCGCGTTATAATCAGACATGTTAACTCCGCGAAGCACACAATGGAAATAAAGTTTGTCAAATCGGTTTGTCGTGAGTGCTTAACCGTCTTCAAACAGATTTGTCAAACAAATTTGTCGTGAGTGGGCCGCTTAAGTGATAAAATCATTATTTGAATTTCGGAATGCGCACATGCGTATACATAAGTATGTATGTACATTTATATGAGCAGATAATAAGATTATGATATGAGCATGTGCAGACATAAGATTAATATGATAGAAGATATGCATACATAAATGCATATGTATGTACATATATATTGTTGTGATAAATTTAATTTCTATTAGTAGGAAATATAATACAAGAATATTTATTAGTATATTATGTTATGTAAAACTCAGATAAAGTTATTAAATATGCAAGTCCAAATTGACTATAAATATTACTATGCATACATTCATACAAAATTATACTCTTATCATATTATGCTTACAAGTCAATATTCAATTGCCGACGGCAAAACGCAAAAGCATACATATTTGCATGTGTACAAGTTAATGACAGCCTCCACACAGCCACTTAACCATAACTGTAAACAATATTGAATATTTACAATTTACAGTTGTGCGGCCACATAATTAAAGAATTTGATATACTTTTTCCGTTCACATAAACAATATTTGTAGCCCTCACAAGAAGGCATAATAAATCAAAGCAGAACACTTAACGTTCTGCCTAAAAATGTTGATATTAATGTAAATTGACACTCTCTTATAACTTTAAGTAAATAATAAGGAAATGTATAAATATAAGTAACTTATAAATAAAGTTATGATTTTGTATCTGGTGATTCAGTCAACACAACGCTTTTTATTTTCTCTGCGCGTTAGCAGAAAGGAAAATAATTTTTTTTATAAATTCCCGCGATACGGGAATTAATTGGCGCCCAACGTGGGGCACGAAAAAAACATATCCTCGGAAAAGGATAAGTGTTCGTGAATCCTAATAAAAATATAAACCTCGTGCGAGAGTGAAAAACAACAACAACAACACGCTTAAGTAATATTACTCAATAATTAATGAACAATCAATTAACGATAATTTAATAAAACCATAAGTGGCGGTTAATTGCAAAAAATACCAGAAGAAGAAGAAGCAGAAGAGCAAGCAGAAACACAAACAAACATACTCACATATAAATTGCGAAGTAAAAGTAGAGAAATTTACAACAATTTGTGATACGAAGGTGTGAGCGCAGCAGCTTTATCAGCAGAATTAATTAAAGAGATTCGAAATAGTCAAAAGGCAACAATGGCAGCGGCAGCAAAGGCAACGGCAGCGGCAGCAAGGGCAACAACAGCAGCAACAGCAGCAACAACATAGAATTATTAGTAAGTAAGACAATAATTATTAATTAAATGAAAACCAATCACATTAAGTAATATATATATATATATTCATGGGGAATACCCAAATTAAACATAAGTATACTAGATTATATTACTGTAAAAATTGCGGTGGGGATCACAAAGAAAAAAAGTGCCCCAGAGAAAAAAAATAAAAAAAACATAGTTTCTAGTATGTGCAACCAATACTAAAATAAAATTAAGCTGCGATTCACCACCTTCGGGGGGACCCTCCAGCTTAGATAAAATAAAAATATAAATTAAGGCTCGACCAGCCACATAACAAAATAAAAAGACCCCCATAACTTAGCTCAATTCTGCGAATCCTACACCAAAGGACCCTCCAGAATAGAAGAGCATCTCTTCCTAGAAGAGATTATACAAGTATAAGATAAAATAAAAAAATCAGCGATAAACTGCGATAAAATAAAAATATAAATTAAGGCTCGACCAGCCACATAACAAAATAAAAAGACCCCCATAACTTAGCTCAATTCTGCGAATCCTACACAAAAGGATCCTCCAGAATAGAAGAGCATCTCTTCCTAGAAGAGATTATACAAGTATAAAATAATAATAAAGTTTTTTTTCTCTAAACAAAAAATAATAATAATAATTAATCATGATTAGTAGCAATATTACAATAAGGCAAGAAATTGACAGATTAAAAACTCAAGTTGAAACTGAAACACACAGAGTAACAGATTTTCAGACTGAAACAATAAATGACAACATTCAGTGTCATGAGTCACTAGATGTTATAAAATCCTTACCAGAATTTTCAGGAAGGATAAACGCTTATGTTAGCTGGCGCGAAGCAGCACATAACGTTATGAGTTTATATGTAAGAGGTAGCCGAAAGTACTTCGCAGCCCTTACGATTTTGCGTAACAAAATTACACTAGAAGCAAATGACACATTAACCAACCATGGTACTGTGTTAAATTTTGACGCGATAATTGCGCGTCTCGATTTTGCATATTCGGACAAACGTCCGATTCATATCATAGAACAGGAAATGAGTGTTTTACGACAAGGCTCAATGAGTATTATAATTTAGTTAATAAAAAACTAACGTTGATAATTAATAAAACCATTATGACTTATGGAGGGGCCGCACCAATAACAAAAGAACTGAACAAAAAGAATAGAGACCAGGCTCTTAGAATATTTATAACTGGACTTAACGCTCCATTAAGAGATATTATATTTTCCCTCTGTCCGGAAGATTTGCCCGACGCATTGGCCAAAGCTCAGGAAATAGAGTCCAATAATCAGAGAGCTCGATTTGCACAAAATTTTGCAAATGAAAGGACAAGAGTAAAACAGTTTTATCCAGGTAATAATTTACGATTTCCTCAGAGGAGTAACATGCCAAAACCAGAACCAATGGACATAGATCCATCTATGTCTAGATCATATCGAAGGGAAAATTAGCCAAAACCCCAATTAAACAATAGCCATAACTACCAAAATTTTGGGAAACCATTGGCCAGTACAAGCCATCAAGCCAATATGGACCAACCAAATAGGCAAATTACAAATAAAAATACCCAAGGAATAAAACGACCAAGAGAAAGCAATAATAGCTTTCGCCCACAGGAGAAAACCCAGAGGATAAATAACATAAATGAGAGTCATTTTTTAGACAAGGAGGGGATGAACTCCCCTATCTAAAGCTCTACGACTCAAAAATAAAAAAAAGTTTAAAAGCTCTAGTCGATACAGGAGCAACCTCTTGCTATATTAAGCCTGGGGTTTATAATAACAAAAAAGATCTAGCCATTTATAAACGGATAAAAACCGTGAACGGCTATTCTATAATAAAGCATTACCATATAATAACCATATTTGGAGTCGAAGAAATTTTCTACGAAATAGAAGGTTTAGAATCAGATCTCCTTTTGGGGCATAATTTCCTTGAAAAAATTGAGGCACTTATCGACGTGCCCAATGGGAAAATAAATTATATGGAAAAAAAATAATAATAAAAACGAAACAAACAGTATAAACATTTATTTTGAAAATAAAAATGGAGAAAATTTAAAAATCAAGGAACAAAAAGTTTCTGTACATTTAACTGAGGGAAATATCATTAAAAATGAAAAAGAAAACAATAAGGAACATAAAGATTCCGTAAAGCCAGCCGAAGATTTTACCGGCAATATTTTATTAAAAAAATTTATTTTGGGACAAAAGGGTCCTAAAACGCCAGCCGAAGGTAATACCGGCAAATTAAATAAAGAAAATATTGTGGAACAAAAAAGTTCTACAAAGCCAGCCGAAGATAATACCGGCAAAATAAATAAAGAAAATATTGTGGAACAAAAAAGTTCTACAACACCAGCCGAAGATAATACCGGCAAATTAAGTAAAGAAAATATTGTGGAAAGAAAAATTTCTACAACGCCAGCCGATGAATTTACCGGCAACATGAACGATAACTATTCAATATTGGGCGAAAGTGGCTCAGAAATGAATGGTGATAATGATAATTATTATTCGGTAAAGAATTCTGAAAGTTCAAACAATGAAAATCAGGGTGAAGAATTGCAGGATCTTAAAACACATATAAAAGAAAAAATTGCTAAAATGCATTCAAGTATTAATACAAACTTTCCGTTCATGACGAAAGTAAAAGCAGAAATAAGAATGAAAAATGAGGATCCGATATGGAGCAGACAATATCCATATCCTTTATCTGTAAATTCGTTTATTAATGAAGAAATAAAAAAATTGATTAATGAAAATATCATAAGACCGAGTAAAAGTCCGTATAATTCACCTATTTGGGTGGTACCAAAAAAAGGTACCAATGAGAATGGAACACCGAAACTTAGAATGGTAATCGATTACAAAAAGCTAAATGAGCATACAATTCCCGATCGTTACCCTATTCCAGATACTAACGTAATATTGTCTAATTTAGGCAAGGCAAAATATTTTTCAAGCATCGATCTAGAATCAGGATTCCATCAAATTATAATGTCAAAGAATGATATTGAGAAAACAGCTTTTTCCGTTAATAATGGGAAATATGAATTTTTAAGGATGCCTTTTGGTTTAAAAAATGCTCCTAGAATTTTTCAGAGGGCAATGGATGACATATTGCGAGAGCATATTGGAAAAATTTGTCACGTTTATATGGATGATATAATTATTTTTTCGAAAAATATAACTCAACACTTAAAGGATCTGGAAACAATTACGCAAATTTTAAAAGAAGCTAATATGAAAATTTCATTAGAAAAATCAAAATTTTTCGAGAAAGAAATAGAGTTTTTAGGTTATGTAGTAGCTCATAATGTTATCAAAACAGACCCAAATAAAATAAAATTAATATTAAATTATCCAATACCAAGAAGTTTACGCGAATTAAGAGGCTTCTTAGGGCTTGCTGGATATTATCGTAAATTTGTTAAAGACTATGCGGCGATAGCTAAACCTTTGACAAAATACCTATCAGGAGAAAATGGTAGGATTTCTAAAAATAAATCAAAAAAATTTGAAATAACTCTAAATGAGGAAGGAATATCTGCATTAAATAAATTAAAGAATCATTTGGCTTCAGAAATGGAATTAACGCAACCCGATTACTCAAAAATATTTGTATTAACTACCGATGCATCTAACTTTGCAATGGGTGCGGTACTATCACAAGGAGGTAAACCAATTACCTTCATTTCAAAAACTCTTAATAAAACTGAAAGAAATTACGCAACTAATGAGAAGGAGCTTTATGCCATTGTTTGGGCACTAAAAAATCTACGAAATTATCTCTACGGTGTAACCAATTTGGAAATACATACTGATCATCAACCATTAACATTTGCTTTATCACCCCGTAACCCGAATCCAAAAATGAAAAGATGGCACGCAATTATAGAAGAATTCTCTCCTAAATTTGTGTACCAACCCGGTAAAACCAATGTAGTAACAGACGCACTTTCCCGTCTTCAGTTAAACCATTTATCAAACGAATCGGAAGATTCAGAGCACTCGGCACAGAGTAGCGAAAACAATCAAATACAGGAAACAAAAAAACCATTAAATCAGTTTAAACAGCAAATTATACTATGTAAAAATAGGTTCACGATTCATGAGTTAATCGAAACTTTTGGGAATAAAAGGCATTTAATAGAGTATGACACAGTAGAAAATTTAATGACTAGTTTGAAGGAATATATTCCACCAAAGTTAGTAACAGCGATTCACTGCACTGTTGAAGACTTGCACGAAATTCAAGAAGCTCTGAAACAAACTTTTCAAAACAAATTTGTATTTACCAAACTCTTCCCAATGGATATTATTAATAGAGAAGATCAGTCCGGATTAATAGAACAAACCCATAATAGAGCTCATCGAAGCTATAATGAAAATCTTAAACAAATAGAGAAATTGTATTATTGGCCCGAAATGAGGAAAAGAATGAAAGAATACATTCGAAATTGTATGATATGCAATAAAAATAAATATGATCGCCATCCTAAGAAAATACCAATAGGTAAAGCCCCAATTCCAGAGAAAAAAGGAGAACAGCTCCATTTAGACATTTTTTACGCACAGAAACTAAAATTTATCACATGTGTGGACGCTTATTCAAAATTTTTAATATTAAAACATATAGAAGACAAGTCAAATATCGAAGAAAAGGTTTTAGAATTACTTCAAACCTTTACAGATGTAAAACAAATTACTTTTGATAATGAACCAAGCTTTACTACACCAACATTTAAATCCTTAATGCAAAGGTTAAATATTGAAATTTACTTTTGTGATCCACGTCATAGCACAACTAATGGGCAAGTTGAAAGAGTTCATTCAACGATAATCGAAATAGCCAGATGTATACAGGAAGAATACAATATTGTCAGTAATTTAGAAACAGTACTTAGAGCAGCGCAACAATACAATACAACAATTCATTCAGTAACGAATTTTAAACCAAATGAAGTACTTTATAATAGGGTAAACCATGAAAACTTACCAACCACTTTAAAGCAAGCGCAGGAAAAAATGCTAATGTTTCATAATAAACATAGAATAGATAAGCAATATCATCCCGGACAAATTATTTATGAAAAAATAATTGGAGAAAGAAATAAATTACAACCTCGGTATAAGAAACAACAGGTTAAAGAAAACTTGGGGAATAATATAATAATAAATAACAGAAATAGAATTATACATAAAGATAACAAAAAATCATAATTAATTATAGGTTTTCAAAATGATCCTTTCAATTTTCACATTACTAATTGGCTTAACGACAGCTGATATCATAGATTATACCCGACAGGACTACGTACTTATCGAAAATGGAGACGTTTCCATTTATGAAGAATATGGAGATATATTTCACATCACTAATTTAACAATCTTTGAAAATATAATAACAAAAGAAAAAAGAAGTTTTTATAACAATATGAAATATGGAATTAATAATAATGATAATTTAGAAATTATCACTCAAGAAACAGAATCAGAAATATTATTAATTGAAACTTTATTAGGACAGTTAAAACAAAACCATGTTAGACAAAAAAGAGGAATAAATGAATTAGGTACACTTTGGAAATGGATAGCAGGAACTCCAGATCATGATGATTTTATAAAAATAAATGATAGATTAAATGATCTAACAATAAATAACAATAAACAATTTACTACAAATTCAGAAATTTTTAAAGTAATAACAGAATCAACTGATACAATAAATAATATAAAAAGTGATAACACAGCCAGAAAAATCAAAAGAAGAAGAAATCAATACATTATACATGAATTACAAAATATAATAAATACAATAACGTTTGGGAAAATAGGAATTTTAAATCCCACAATATTACATTTCAATGAATTAAAAAACATAACTTATTACCAACATGGTACAATGACCATTACAGACTTAATGGACATTTCAAAATTTAAAATAGCACAAAAAGGAGATATAATTATACTTTATATCAAATACCCTAAAATAGAATTAACATATAAATATTATGATGTGAGAGCCATAGCTCAATTAGATGAGCTCAATTAGAGTAAGCTGATAATTGATCAGAACGTCACATATTGTAAAAATAAATTTTTTAATATACAAAATTGTAAATCTGAAATTACAAAAACATATTGCAAATTAAATAAAAAAGTACATGTTTATCAGAAATATTAAATAAAAAACAAGGAAAATGTAAAAAATTAAAAGAGAAAAATTTGAAAATAGAGGAAATAAAACCAGGAGCAATAT
This sequence comes from Bactrocera dorsalis, assembly GCF_023373825.1. NCBI lineage: Eukaryota > Metazoa > Arthropoda > Insecta > Diptera > Tephritidae > Bactrocera > Bactrocera dorsalis. The sequence continues at coordinate 48,798,355 of NC_064303.1, forward strand.
TAATTTCAGGAGAAAATATTGTAGACAATCAAACAATAACTGGAACTTATTTGATAACTTTTGAAAATAATACAGTAATTAATAATCAAACTTATGAAAATATAGAAACAAAAATCTGGAATTATCTTAAAAATACCCATATCAATAATTTTGAAATTTTAGAATATATAGAAACAACTAATAAACTGTTAACATAAGATAACATAAACATGTTAGCAGAACGGAATAAGCATATCACAGTCCATTCATATTGTTACGAATTTACTGCTTGCTAGTTTACTTTGTTAGGTTCGTATCTCTGGATTGACAAATAAAATCAACACTGTTTAATTTAATTCAACAACTCTTTATTTCACAACTCGTCTACACTATGGCAGTTTACTCTTAGCACTGATTCATTACGTTGGCGCTGCCACGGCTTATATAGCCACGCACTTCTCGCTGATGTCGACGTGTCCTTCTAGAATATCGCGTCTGGAAACTACCAGAACATACGGCTATACGGCGCCAGACGCAAGCAGACAGTCGCGGCGCCAGACTCAACAATTGTTTAACTAGACAAGCAGACAGCCGTGGCGCCAGATGTCTACAACAAGACAAATGCTATTCCATATACCTACAGCTATTGTTCATAATCAGGGATGCATATAGTAATACAAATACAACTTAATACTACTTTTGTAACAATATTTTTATTATATAATAGTAATCTTGGGAATATTTTTCATAACTTACATAATATTAAAATTCAAAAAATCACGCGAAATTCCCAAACCAATAGAAAATGCGCAATTGCAAGAAGTCACATATAATGTTCTTTTAGATCAAATACATAAATTAACTCAAAATAATAGTGAATCGGGGACGATTCATCTTAGGGAGGGGGGAGTTAATGACAGCCTCCACACAGCCACTTAACCATAACTGTAAACAATATTGAATATTTACAATTTACAGTTGTGCGGCCACATAATTAAAGAATTTGATATACTTTTTCCGTTCACATAAACAATATTTGTAGCCCTCACAAGAAGGCATAATAAATCAAAGCAGAACACTTAACGTTCTGCCTAAAAATGTTGATATTAATGTAAATTGACACTCTCTTATAACTTTAAGTAAATAATAAGGAAATGTATAAATATAAGTAACTTATAAATAAAGTTATGATTTTGTATCTGGTGATTCAGTCAACACAACGCTTTTTATTTTCTCTGCGCGTTAGCAGAAAGGAAAATAATTTTTTTTATAAATTCCCGCGATACGGGAATTAATTTACATTGCGATTCCCAAGTTGAAAGCAAAAATTGAAGCCTGAAAATATTACAATGCCCAACAGCAGCATATCATAAGAAGCATGCATGCATATATGTATTTATGGCTCTTCATATTCTTGCGTATGTGAGACAGAGAACATAATATGTTTTGTTCACATTTTTCGGTGTCAAAAATGAAACAAAATACATATAAACAAGCAAAACGAAATTCTTCGTTGGGAGTCTCTCGGCATATATGCTTTGTCATCATATGCCGTAAAAACATATATTTCTGTCTCTTAATATTCTCGGTTAGAATATGTAAGAGAATTGTAAACAATGTTAAAATTGTGAAGCGAATTCCGACCAACAATGTTAACAAATGCGGCGAGTTCCTTTTCACGAATCTATCAAATGATCGCTGTCGAACCTGGACCTTCTCTATGTTTTACGTTCTCTAGCTGAGCATTCAATGAAAATTATACCTTGGTTGTAAATGTGTACACTTATTGCTTCATGCGAAATCTCCGTTGTCATGGACAACCAATGCGAGGGGTGCTTAAAACAATAATATATTATTGTATTTATGTATTATTGCATGTATTTCAAAAAACAAACCGTGAGATGCAACAAGATATAGGTAGTTAAAAGAGATGATTTTAAATTTAAGCGGAGTACTACTTAACCAGTGAATACATATAAATCAGAGGAATATTGAATATATTCTTTGAAACATTTCTTGACTTGAAAATCGACAAATAAACTATGTTGTCAATTTTTGCTTCACCAATCCCGCGCGCAGCATCATCGTCCGATTTTATACTGCGCCGAATCAAGACTACCTTTGGATCTGATCGCCGTCGTTCCCCCCGCGCCGACATATAGCATTGCAAAACATTAGACTGTCGTTATCAACACAATTTTATAATATACATATATATATAAATACAATCGTTTTTCGTTTCAAACAATAGCGCGAATGTGAGTGTAAGTGGAATAATTTAAATTAAGTGTTGGTGTTTCCCAATAAATTAATATATTTTACATAATTAAACATGGGTGGAGATTATATTGCGAAACATACTCACTGGTGCTCGAGGCTTATAACCACAAAGGGCAGAGAGTTATTGAAAGCTCTTCAATTGACTGGGTGCAGTATCATGTCTACTGGAACACCAACTTATTGGCCAACAGATCCACTTAAAACACCAGTTCTTATTGATTTTTTCATTACAAAACATATCTCCTCAAATTATATGTGCATAGAAAGCGGTTTGGATATGGCCTCTGACCATTCACCAGTATATTTAACACTTCACGAAAGTGTTGTTATTAAGGAACCTCCACTTTCGCTAACAAATAAAAATACTGACTGGGAATACTTTAAGCAAATGCTATCCAATGTTGATAGTCACGTAAAAATAAGTTGTAATTCCGAGCTAGATAACGAAATAATGAATTTGACAAATACAATTCAATATGCAGCCTGGAGTAGCACACCAATTAAAAGAAACGTCACAGCAGGTCATAAGTATACCAAAGAAATTAAAGAAATGGTAGCAGAAATTACTTCGTATCGGCCCATATCTCTCCTGACAATACTCTCAAAACTTTTGGAAAAACTGCTTGCTGTGCGTATTAACAACATAATTTATGAGAGGAAGCTGATATCGGCGCATCAGTTTGGCATTACAAAAAATCACTCCACTATTGATCAAGTCCATAGAATAACTCGAGTCATTGAAAATGCCTTTGAAGAAAAAAAAGTTTACTCGGCCGTTTTCCTCGACGTGTCTAAAGAATTTGATAAAGTTTGCCATGGCGGGCTCCTAAACAAAATTACAATATTTTAAAATCATACATTTCGAACCGTTTTTTTCGAATTAAACATGGAAATATGTACTCTGATTTAAAGGAAATAAAGGCTGGTGTTCCTCAGGGTAAAAGATATTACAATATTTTAAAATCATACATTTCGAACCGTTTTTTTTCGAATTAAACATGGAAATATGTACTCTGATTTAAAGGAAATAAAGGCTGGTGTTCCTCAGGGTAAAAGATATTACAATATTTTAAAATCATACATTTCGAACCGTTTTTTTCGAATTAAACATGGAAATATGTACTCTGATTTAAAGGAAATAAAGGCTGGTGTTCCTCAGGGTAGTGTATTAGGACCCATCCTTTACCTACTCTTTACGTGCGATCTACCACGTGACGAAAGTTGTTTAACAGCAACATCGGCAAAACAAAAACTGCATCAATTACAAGATTGCAGGAACATTTAAACAAAATATTTGAATGGACAGCTAAATGGCGAATAAAATTAAACGAGACTAAATCAGTACACATTGATTTCACATACAACAATACTAGATATATGCCTCTGTACTTAAATGGTGTGCAAATACCATATCATAATACTGCGAAATACCTAGCCCTGGACACAAAACTTAGATGGAGTGCACATGTCAAAAAGAAATAAAAATCAGAAACATGTATTGGCTATTGGGTAGAAACTCTTCTTTATCCACATATAACAAAATTCTAGTCTACATGCAGGAGTTCAGACCATTTTGGACTTATGGGATACAACCCCTAGCGTTGTTGCACAAATCCAGCGATTTCAAAACAAAGTTGCATTGATGCAGTGCTGCATCAATCAACAAATGTGCAAAGTCTTACATGGAAAGACTTTCTGACCATGTGAACACTGAAGCCAGGACTCTTGTCACTCGAAGTAAATAGTAACCATATTCTCTGCAATTTATATGCAGAGCACCATTAATTATTTTGTATTATACAATAAGCAAACCAAATTGTTCGTTAGTTTGTTTTATGTTAACTAGTTACAATGGCATTGAAATAAAAAAAAAAAATATTGTAATATATTTGAATGCTTACATATGTATATTTGCGGGGTTGTCACTTATCCTTCTCAAACAAATATCAGAAATTGTTTAATTTATGATTTTTATCTTTTGCCATCGTCGCGAAAAGACGCTTGTTGGCAAAGGCATGCTCGGGGAGATGTAATGGTGTTTGTTTTTATGAATGAAGCAAGTTTGCCTGTTGAAAGTGCGCTTGCGTTAATGAATAAAAATATTGTTGTTGTATGTTTTTCTACAAATTTGGGCATCGACTATTTGGCTGCCATATTGCCCTGTGGCGCTGCTGATGCTATTTGAGACGATTGTTGTTTTTGTAGAACAATATTTGTAGTTTATGCGGGCGACATATTTACATGTATACGCAGATACATATGTACATATATATTTGGGCTTCCCAGCCAACCACGGCTACCCGCTTGTGACAAATATATCAATACAACTACACATTTTTTCTCTATGCACTACCACCAACGCACATTTTCGGGTTATTTTTTGTTCTATGATCACATGTATACGTACGTGAGAGGGTTAAATATTTGCTCGGCCTAAGACACACTCTATATGTTTATCCCCACGTTTACCACCATGTTACCCACTAATTACAGTGAAACTTCTCTAACTCGAACTTCCGTAGCTCGAAATATTCTCTATATCGAATTTTCTTAAGAACAAAATACGTTTTTATAACATCACTATGTAATTTTTTCCCTATAAGTCGAATTTCTGTTACCCGAATATTTCTAAAACACGAACTAAAATGTCACAGAAACTGCAGCGGTAACCAAGCGTAACTCGAATTTTTCGGGGAAACACCTACCGCAATTTCGGGGAATTACCGAGCTGCGAGTCGGCGACAGATAACGACTTGTATTTTAAATTTCTTAGCACTTACATAAGATTGTATCAGTTGTTGTTAGAACGGTGGTGAAAATTGTCAATTTTTGTAGTGATATTGGACTAAAATGACATCAAAACGAAGTGTAAAGTGTTTAACGCTTAAGGAAAAGTTAAAGCTAATTGCCGAGGTAGAAAAGGGCGAAAACAAAAAGAAAACATTGCACAAATATTTGGGATTCCTCCTAATACGTTATCAACATTTTGAAAAACAAAGACAAACTCTTAGAACAAAAAGGTGACTATAATTTTAACTCCAAACGAAAAAGGATTACAACTTGCGTCAATAATGATGTTGATGAAGCTATGCTTAAGTGGGTTACTACCGCACGTGAGAAAAATCTTCCTCTCTCGGGAACCTTAATCAGAGGAAAAGCTAAAGAATTTGCGATTGCTTTGGGTTGCGAAAATTTTTCTGCTAGTGTAGGGTAGTTAGATAAATTTAAAAAAAGGCATAATATCGCACAAATGTCGATTTGTGGAGAAAGTGCTTCAGCCGATTTACAGTCTAGTGAAGATTGGAAAAAAAAACGTTTATCCAGATTTAATCACACAATGCCACGAAAACGATATTTTTAATGCAGATGAAACGGACATTTTTTTTAAATGTGTACCCAATAAAACATTAGCCTTTAAAGGTCAAAAATGCTTTGGTGGCAAAAACAGCAAGGAGAGAATTACCGTTATGGTTGCAAGCAATATGAGTGGTTCAGAAAAGTTGAAATTGCTAGTTATCGGAAGTCAAAAATCCCACGTTGTTTTAAGGGTATAAAATCACTTGATGTGGACTATGAGTACAACAAAAAAGCGTGGATGACAAGTGAAATTTATGATAAGTGGCTCAAAAGTCTAGATAAAGTCTTTGTTGCCCAAAATAGGAAAATACTACTGTTCGTTGACAATTGTCCGGCACATCCTAAAAATGTACAAGCAAACTTAAAAAACATTAAACTGCAATATTTTCCTCCTAATTTGACGTCTGTTCTACAACCAATGGACCAAGGGATTATTCAAAATCTCAAGCAACATTATAGAAAACGAATTGTGATGAAAGTTTTGGCCCATATGGAAGAACCAACTCCTACGACTGTGTCCTTACTTGATGCAATCAGGGATCTAAACAAAACCTGGAATTTGGGTGTAAAACCACAAACAATCAGCAATTGTTTTAGAAAGGCTGGTTTTGCTAAAGGTGAGTTAATGCAGAATGCTACTACGGATGACTGGGATGAAGAAGACAATCTTCCATTGTCTGAATTGAAACAAATTTGGACCACATATCGAACGGCAATGGGAACCGATAATGTGTCTTTTGATGATTACGTCGATACTGACCATGGTGTGCAAACAATGGGATTCCCAACAGATGAAGACATTTTAGATAGCGTCATGGAAAATCTAGTTCCTTCTGGAAAAGGTAAGTCTAAAGTAAAATTTGTAAATTGTAGCATTGTTCAACACAAATAATCTATTGTTTCAGACTAAGAGGAGGAAGTCTCTAGTGAAAGCGAGGTTGTAACAACAACTGAAACTATACCCACATTTAATCAATCGTATTCTGCTATCCAGACCCTAAGAAATTTTACTTCGTCAAAGAAAATGTTCCCATGCGTCAATAAATGTAGTGGAACATTTTATAGAGAAAGAGAAATGGTCCGTATTTAAACAAAAAAAAAATTACCAATTTTTTCCAATAAGAATTTATATACATTTATATATATACTACATATGTATTACAAACTGTCTTTTTAAATAAACATGTACATACATACATATGTAAATAAATTTGAACTCAACTTAGTGTATTTTCCTTAATTCGAATTTTCCGTAACTCGAACTCTACTTTCTGTCCCTTGGACATTCGAGTTAGGGAAGTTCCACTGTATCTGGTTTTTTACCCGCTGATGGTTTGCAGGGTTGTGCATGCATTATTTGTGTGGGAATGTCATACGCACATATGCATGTATGTATGTACCAGAGTGCTGCAACAAGTATGATAAAATCAGAACAAGCAGGCGTGCCAAAACACAATCAAATCAATTCAGTTCAGCATAGACAACATTGTTAATCAATTCAAGTAGCCGCCAACGTCAACTGATCTGATGCAACACGAACAATCTGTTCTTCGGCAATCACAATCGAGTAAACGGTATGGCTGGCTTTGGTTCCAATCGTATCATGGCAGTTCATAGCGTTGCGAGGATCAGTCCAGCAGAAAATTGTTGTTGTTTGCTGTACTTATAGATTTACCCAAAAGCGGCCTTTACACGGTCAGATATGTGTGACAACATGGCTTGATGTACAAGTTTGACGTTTTCGTTTACACGGTCATGCATGTGTGTGAAGTTCATTTTCGTTCAGCTGTTAACGAGTAAACATGGCACGCGCATTAGTGGCAGCTCTTCTGATTGAAGAAATTTTAGAAATGGAGGAAGAGGAAGAAATTGCAAAAAGTGGCAAGAAAAAACGAATTTTGGTGCAAGATTGGCGTAAGAAAAGACCAACACGCTCGCATACAAATTTGTTAAAAGAACTGGAAATATCTTGCCCAAAGCATTACAAATGAATGAAATGAAATGAATTAATTTTACATTTTAAATTGTCCAAGCTAGCGTTACCATGCGTTCATGCGCGACACCATTACTCTTCACTGTCTTTTTTCGACTGAAAAAATGCACTGCGTGCATCATGCAGCCCTTCACACGATCACACTTGTGTGACACACCAGCAGAAATATTAAACAAGTCTAAAAACTTTGAACATGCGTGACAAGCATGTTTTTTTCCTCTTTACACGGTCAAACTTGGTGTGATGTCACACATGTTGTCACGCATATCTGATCGTGTAAAGGCCGCTAAAGACTTACTCGTAGACTTAATGGAATTTCCATTATACCTATAACATATGTACATACATGTACATACAAACATATGTATTTGAAATAGAACAGAAGTGCCCGACTAAATCAGTGTTTAGGGGATGATGTACAAACTAAAGGGTTGCAAGAATTAATTCACGCTATGAATGCAACAGAGAATTTATGAATTCATCTCATAACTCGAGTTGAGCGCCGACGCTGAGTTGGAATTATGTGAATGCAGATACAGAGAAGACATTGTGAGTTGTTGTTTATCGCTAGCAGGTAGACTCAGCTCATTCATCTCATAAACAAACCCAACTCACACTCATATCATCAACCAGCAATGAATGCAAAGCGTTAGCGTTCGCTTAGTAGTGGAATAGTGTGTGATCGTCACTTATTGTTATGTGAATTCATTGTTTCTCTAATTCTTTTAACAGAACAGTGTGCACCAGAGAGCTGCAACGAGTATGATAAAATCAGAACAAACAGCCGTGCCAAAAACACAATCAAATCCATTCAGTTCAGCATAGACAACATTGTTAATCAATTCGTGTATCTGCCAGCGTCAACTGATCTGATGCAACACGAACAATCTGTTCTTCGGCAATCACGATCGTGTCAACGTATGGCTGGCTTCGGTTGCATTCGTATCATGTCAGTTCATAGCGTTGCGACAATTGTTTGAATTGAAATGAAACTTTGGGTAAACTATAAGTAAATCTTCGAGTAAATCTATGGGTAAATCTAAAAGTACAGCAAACAACAACAATTTACTGCTGGACTGATTTGAATCATGTGTGGCAAAAAATGTATCAGCTTTGAAATTGTGCGCATGTTACAAATTTTCGAAGCGTAAACAATGGAAATTGCATGGAGTACGTACATACATATGTACATATATATAAACAAGTACATACATTTGTTGTTTGTATGTACTCGATGGAATTTCCCTTATACAAATAGTGTAATTTCCGTAATATAGTGGAAATTCCTTCGAGTACATACATAAGTATAAGTACATGTGTTGTATGTACATACATATGTACTCGATGGAATTTCCATTATATACATATATACCATAGTATATACATTCATCGTATGTATATGTATATAAAAGTAGGTATGTATATTTGAAATAGAACAGAACAAACGTAACACATACAATATTTTTGAAAAGTTTAATTATTTTATTAACCAACAATACAATTTAAAATACATTTCATTTGTAAAAATTATGAACACATTTCATAAAAAAAAACAATAACAATATTTAATTCTTTAATAACATAAAACAAAAAATTCAGAAAAAGAGATCAATTCTTATTAGAAAGCTAATAAACGTATTTCATACATATCTATAGGTACATATCTATCTATTACACCACATTTCATAAAAAAAAACTATAACAATATTTAATTCTTTAATAACATAAAACAAAAAATTCAGAAAAAGAGATCAATTCTTATTAGAAAGCTAATAAACGTATTTCATACATATCTATAGGTACATATCTATCTATTACACCACATTTCATAAAAAAAAAACAATAACAATATTTAATTCTTTAATAACATAAAACAAAAAATTCAGAAAAAGAGATCAATTCTTATTAAAAAACTAATAAACGTATTTCATACATATCTATAGGTATGTACATATTTATCTATTACACCTAATTTTTATTTATTTTTGTAAATTGAATTTAAAAATATTAAGCTATCAACTGAGCCAGGTGCAAGTCTGTTTCGTTTTTCCGTAATAATATTACCAGCCAACGAGAATGACCTCTCAGCCGCGGCACTGCTAGCTGGTATGGAATGTATATGCATGGCAACTTGATATAAATATGGATATTTTTTTTATTGTCATTCCACCATTCAAGCAAATTAAAACTATTGGACATATGAACCAGTTCTCTAGAATATCTATTGACCTCCTCCCTAGGTGTTTCGACAGTTCTTATTGCTGAATTTTGCATTAATTGAGAAAAGAAAAAGGCATCATTGGAAGATGAAACTAAATGATTAGAGCCGATGCTAACTGAGATTGAACTTAATGTTGGAGCTGAGGGTGACGCAGGCTCATTTTTAAATGAGTTCGATACAATTAGTGACACACAAAATTCTGTTATAATATCCAACTCAGTTGCTTGCATATTAATAGCTGGAGGGTATAAAAAAAATGCAACTTTATGCCATATACTAAGGTTCGCCAGCCATATCGTATCTATATATTCTAAAATTGTTAGTTTTAAGTTAACTATTGAGAGTACATCTTGCGGATTTTGGCTTAAATTTTGTTTCAGGGTTAATATCGATGGTATAACATAACACAATGATGGTACCTTTGTTAATTGAAGTTTTTTAAATACAACTTCAACATTCTCGCAAACATCTACCAAAGATTTCACAATATTTAAATTTATGTTTAAAAGTCGTCGACTTTCGTCCTTTGTTGCTAAAATTCTATTCATGTCCGCCGAGTTATCATGAATTGACTTAAGCATTCTATAATGGGAATTCCATCGAGTTGGGCACTGATTTTTTAAGGACGTTTGAAGAAGGTGTTGCAAATTTGCTTTTTTAAAATATTTTGTAATTTTTTTGCAAGCTTCCAAAGTCTCTGATAGCTCTATGGTTGCCGAAAAAGATTTTTCCATTATATTGGATAGTAAGTGGCTACTACAATTAAGCCTTGTCTTATTTTCTAACGCTTTAATAATATTGGTGCCCCTATCTGTTACAAACTTAATTGAGTCTATGTTGTCCACTCCAAATTCTTTGAATACACTTTGGAGCTTCTTAATAATGTTATTACTTGTTGTCCTCTCGAAATCCAATGATTTCATTCCAAGAACAATATCATTAAATTTGTTGTCAATCATGTAGTGCAATGTGACGCCTAAAAAATTTCTCCGTACGTAATTGTCTGTCCACATATCAATAGTGGCTGATGCTCCTCCACTGCGTACAGCTTCAGCAATCTCCTCTCGAATCTCTATTTTCTTTTTCTCTGCAGCCTTTTGCACGTTCCGCGACACCGTTGTAGGATCCGGTAAAAGGTCGTCCACATCAACGTTTTCGCCGTATACTGCTCCGAGCTTTGTAAAAAATTTGATCATTTTTATGAAGCCAGTACCTTGTACAGCAGAAAACGGTCGGCAATCTTCAATGATCCAATTCGCACAAATTTTAGTTGCCTCATTTTTGTCCTCAGCAGAAATTTGTTTTAAGACATATTTGTTGCTTGTAGCCTTACAACAGTTATGCCTGTGCAAATTTGAAGTCTGATTGTTTTTATATTTTAACACAGCCGAGCACTTGCGGCAATAAATAAAGCCAGTTATAACTTCGCCAAGTTCATTATTAATTTCGGACAAAATATTCCATAGGGAACTGCGCCCTTTCCGTTGACCACTTAAAGTATATGTACCGCATAGAACTTTTTCACTAATTATTTTGTTTTCCTCCATTTTTCTATAATCACAAACAATTGTACCTTATCACAAACTTTTACATACATATACACTTCTTAGCGCGCATCACTTGCCATCAGAACACAAAGAACTTGTAAATAGAAGTGCTTGAGTAAATCAGTGTTTAGGGGATGATATAAAGGGTGATTTTTTAAGAGCTTGATAACTTTTTTTAAAAAAAAAAACGCATAAAATTTGCAAAATCTCATCGGTTCTTTATTTGAAACGTTAGATTAGTTCATGACATTTACTTTTTAAAGATAATTTCATTTAAATGTTGACCGCGGCTGCGTCTTAGGTGGTCCATTCGGAAAGTCCAATTTTGGGCAACTTTTTCGAGCATTTCGGCCGGAATAGCCCGAATTTCTTCGGAAATGTTGTCTTCCAAAGCTGGAATAGTTGCTGGCTTATTTCTGTAGACTTTAGACTTGACGTAGCCCCACAAAAAATAGTCTAAAGGCGTTAAATCGCATGATCTTGGTGGCCAACTTACGGGTCCATTTCTTGAGATGAATTGTTGTCCGAAGTTTTCCCTCAAAATGGCCATAGAATCGCGAGCTGTGTGTCATGTAGCGCCATCTTGTTGAAACCACATGTCAACCAAGTTCAGTTCTTCCATTTTTGGCAACAAAAAGTTTGTTAGCATCAAACGATAGCGATCGCCATTCACCGTAACGTTGCGTCCAACAGCATCTTTGAAAAAATACGGTCCAATGATTCCACCAGCGTACAAACCACACCAAACAGTGCATTTTTCGGGATGCATGGGCAGTTCTTGAACGGCTTCTGGTTGCTCTTCACCCCAAATGCGGCAATTTTGCTTATTTACGTAGCCATTCAACCAGAAATGAGCCTCATCGCTGAACAAAATTTGTCGGACGTAAAGCGCGAAACACATTTCGAACCGAACACTGATTTTGGTAATAAAATTCAATGATTTGCAAGCGTTGCTCGTTAGTAAGTCTATTCATGATGAAATGTCAAAGCATACTGAGCATCTTTCTCTTTGACACCATGTCTGAAATCCCACGTGATCTGTCAAATACTAATGCATGAAAATCCTAACCTCAAAAAAATCACCCGTTACAAACTGAACGCTGTCGATCATTTCAATCATTGAAGCATAAGTATGCATCACTTCGGGTATTTTCTGCTAATACGAACGTTCATAAACAAATCAGGTATAAGCCGATCGCTAGTGATACAAACTTGTTCTCTATCGCTGATTTGAAGAAAACAATTCGCTTCGTGTACATGAAGAATCAGACAGAGTACCGGATCAGTACTTAAGTATACACAAAAATTTATTACTCGTTGCAGTTCTCTGGTGTGCACCCATAGTGTTCAGCTAAGCAAGCAAATAGAGAAGATAAACGGAAGGGTTTTCCCCACAACATGTTTGCCTGCATTGTACTGGCCGTAGACGCTTAACCGAGACAGTTTATTAAATATGTATTTAAATTCGTCATTTGTTTTGTGCATACAGAGATAAAAGGGGGTAAAATAGTTTTGGCAGATTTTTATTTTAATATTTCATATTTTTCATCAAAAATAATGGATGTAAGTAATTGACCGCGAAATTCAGTGCAATTGTTTGCTAATATTTGCCATGTTGTAATACAATTTACACCTGTGTCTCTGTTTTACAAAAATAGGTAACATTAGATGAATCTGCATCATCAACCCAGTCGACGCCTGTACTAAGGCAGCAGCTTAATGAAATTAAGGATAATATAGTGAAAGGGAAATATACAGTGGTTACTGAAGCTGGGAAAAGCAAGGTTTGGGAAATTTTTGGCAAGGTTGAATAGATTTAAAAAGAGTTTTTTTCAATTGTTCCAAAGGACAGGTTTTAGTTCTAAAATATTTTTATTTTTTATAATATTTTGTTGAATCTATTAATCCCTAAATAAACTTCATGAAAAATTGCAATAAAATTGAATATTGGAAACATGTTTTTATCCACATTCATATGCAATTATCTATGCGTATTTACATACATACTTCTTTCTAGTCGTGCAACTAGAATAACTCGAATTAACAGTTGTTAATTCACACGAACATCATTCACTCATCCAACATCCTTCTTGCACAGAATTAATTCACACCAACAGAATGAAATGCTTTGGTAGACCAATTCTACAAAGAGTGGGTCGTTACTTGTGAGAGTGCTATGAGTTGAGCGAACTCGTTGTTCTTCTCACTAATGAGACTCGGTCCTTATTTCACCCAAACATGAGAATTCATTTTTACGTTGTGTGAGTGAGTGCAAGTTGAAATTTTTGAACAGTGACTCAAAGTTTGCTTTTTGCGTATTCATGCAGCCCTTTAGTACAAACCGAACGCTGTCGGTCATTTCAATCATTGAAGCATTAGTTTGCATCACTTTGGGTATTTTCTGCTGATGCGAACGTTCATAAACAAATCAGGTATAAGCTGATCGCTAGTGATTCAAAGTTGTTCTCTATCGCTGATTTGAAGACAAACGGTGCGCTTCGTGTACATGAACCAAACTGACAGAACAGACAGAGTACCGGATCAGTACTTAAGTATAAACAAAAATTTATTACTCGTTGCAGTCCTCTGGTATGTACATATAGAGTAGTGCGCGCACATTATATTACTGATAAACGATATCATGATTTGTATTTGAATTGTACTTACTGTACATACAGTGAACCAAAAAAGTTTACAAACACCTAGTTCTATTAGATTACGACTCGTTTATTTGTTATAAAATTAATAATTTTTTTTTCTATCCATTTCAAATGATCCATATTTAACATTAAATATAGCATATCAAAATATTTTTTTGTTTACACAACTAAAAAAAATTAATGCTAAAGCTTAAACTGCGTCTAATTCTTATCAAAAAAAGTTTACGTACACCAATGATTATTTATATAATTCAAAAGTAATTACTAAAGGGTAAATGTTCACCAGAGCGGCTTTTCCGAAAACGTGCACCAATTTTCACGGGAAATGTCTTAAAAAATTCGTTTTTAATTCCGATTCACGAATATGTATGGCGCGTTATCTAATTTTATGTTTTTTGCAATAAAAACAATAAAAAATATTACGATTTTGCTCAATATTTACGCTATAAATGGCATCACTGTTCGCAATTCAATTGAGAACTAGTGATACAAACAGTGATCGGGTTCGAAATATCGATACTCTCGATATTCGAGACTAAACAAGAATTGATAAAAATGAGAGAAAATGGGTTGTCAAAAAAGTCTTGCGGTATTTTCGCTAGTTGGCGCTGAAAGCGCGTAGTTCTAGTTTTATTCGTCGCAACGGGTCATGTTATGCCTTTTTGGAAAGCTCATTTCACGTGTTTGATTGACTGTCGTTTCTTTTAAGTCGTTCGTGAGTTATGGCGTCGCAAACATGGAGCAACCCGATACTGTTTCCAATTCCACCGCACAACGATGGATTCAACGTTTTCGTTCTGGTGTAAAGGTGGTCGAAGATGCGCCACGCTCCGGAAGGCCTGTCGTCGAAAATTGCCATAAAATCGCTGAAGTGGTCGAAAGAGACCGACATAGTAGTCATCAAACCGTTAGAAACGATTTTAAGAAGCTTGGAGTCACTAAGAAGCTCGATATATGGGTGCCACACGAATTGATTCAATAAAAATACCACAAGACTCTTTTGACAACCCAATATAATAGAAAAATATTATTAATTGTAGAAAAAAGGAAATTAAAATATCGATATTCTCAATATTTGAGTCTGAAAGAAAATTGGTAAAAATGAGAAATACATAATTGGAAAATAAAAATAAATTAAAATATCGATATTCTCAATATACGAGTCTGAAAAAGAATTCATAAAAATAGGAAATACATAATAGGAAAATTTATAATTCATTATTATTGCAGAAAGAAGAAGAATTTGGACACAGAAGAATTATGAACACCGGGGTTTTGGACCGACCAGGGATATTTTTTTTCGAGCGCTCATAATTCTTCTGTGTCCAAATTCTTCTTCTTTCTGCAATAATAATGAACTTTAAATTTTCCTATTATGTATTTCTCATTTTTACCAATTCTCGATCAGTCTCGAATATTGATATAATTCCAAAACGATCATGAATCAATAGTGGCCATTCGAATTTACAAGTGATGCCGTAATTTCAAACGTAACCTTGCCATTTTGTAAAGTTTTTCATATTTTTATAAAAATAACAAAAAAACCAATTTCTCTTATTGATTAACTAAAAAACATCAATAATTACTTAATTACCCACTCGATTTCTAATGTTATTTCCGGATATTTTGACCAACTAAGTCGATGATTCAGTTTTTTGACTTTAATTTGAAAATGAAAGTGGCTGCTATTAACAGCCGTTTTAAGCACACTTAAAAATTAATTTTTTTTTTAAATGTTCAGATACATTTACTCATTTTATAACAAATAAACGTGTTGTAATTTAATAGAAGCAGGTGTACGTAAACTTTATTACTTCACTGTATGTAAATTTGTATGTCCTGATATGTAGATGCGTATGAAAACCAAAATGAAATGTGTGTGCAAACACTACTACACACGATTATATACCACATATGCGGACATCACACCACAACTCTACACTACTCAACAATCAAAACCGACCGCTCGAGAGGACGACCTCCCCTTTTTTACATCGATCTCGCACCGGGCGAACGTGTCACGCATTCCGCACTTATTACGTACATACATACTTATTTAGAAGTGGCAGTGAATAGAACAAAAAACCAAACTGTGTTTTCCTTTTTTAATTAAACAAACAAACCAATTCAAACGTGTCTTTTTTTTATTACATATTTTTGCCTATGGAAAAATAGAAAACAAGTGCAAAAAAAAAAAAAACAAAAAAAAAAAACGTATTAACGAAAACAAAAAATTGTGCAGTGACACATACATACATAAGTGCATAGTGAAGTGCGAGTGAACATGCTTGGAAAAACAAAAACAAAAATCTAAGCAAAATTAAAAACAAAACAAATTGTGCTGTGAGAAGAAAGTGCAGTTAAAACAGGAATAAAAAAGTGAGGAATCAACAGTGCAGTGACCACATAAAAGTGCAGTGCAAACTTTCATATATGTACATATATAAGTTAACATAAGCTGCCCTTTATCAACAATAAAGTCCGCGCGTGGCCTGAGTCAGCGAATCCACATTTTCACGCTGGCAGCTAGCAGTCAACATAAGCAGCATTTTGTCAACAACAAAGTCCGCGCGTGGCCTGAGTCAGCGAATTCACATTCCCACGCTGACAGGTAAGGCGCAGCGGTAGCGGCAAACTACCAACGCAAGCGTCGGCGTCGTATCCGCTGCAATAACTCCACAACAACTGAGACAAGGTGCAGGTTTAAGACATTTAGAATGTAAGTTTAGTTTTAAACAGAGAACTCAACAGACAGGACGGTCTGATCAATAAAGCAATATAACAAAAAACAAGACGGTTATTTGTAATTTATACAAGAAGATAAGTGCAAATACTAGACAAAAAAATTTCCCTGCAAAAAAAAAAAAAAACCAAAAGCACCCTAATACATATGTATAATAAAAAGAGCGGGCGCGAAATAAAGAAATTTTTTTACAAGTGTAAAAATGTATAATTTTACGATTTTACTATGCTTTACGACAGGTTGTGAATTGAACAATTATATACTATATGTATACATATGTATGGTTTTTTAATAAAAAAAAGGCCAAAAATTTAAAACAGATAAATTTGCGTTTCTAACCATCCCACAGTGGTCGGTATTGTATGAAATCAGCGGCCAAAAATACTTCCACTGCCTATATTAAAGTGAAATTTTTTCCTAAGCTTTTTAAAATCTTGACAAGTAATTAACAATTATATTTACATAAATAAATCGCTCCAAAGCCTTTCAAATTGCGCCACCCGCCGAAGATAATAATAAAAAAGTTGATTAACAAAAAAAGAATTATTTGAATATTATTCTACTAAATCAAAAACTGTTTTTTAATAAAATTGATTTACTTTTGCATCGTAGTTTTCTTTGACCAGAGATGAAGGGATCTGAGCTCAAGAGTAATCGGTTTATTAAATCCTGATTTGTAGCAACACGTGAGCTCTTTCGTGTATGATGGAGTCGATACATCCTAACGTCCTTATTCCTTGACTCAGCAGCTTCTTCTGAGAGCTCTCCAATTGAAACTAATGCATATTGAATAACATCGGGAGCGTGAATTAAAATTTTATGGACTGACGCAGGAAGATAATACCAGGAATATTTTAATGTTAATTCTCTTGCAGTATCTAGCGCAAATTTTCTAAATTTTTCCATATTAATTTTGTACCCTGATGATAAAGCTTGTAGTAATACTGCACAATTTTCAATTAATTCTTTTTCTATGTCTGTTAAGTCAGCAGATGTATGGACATCGTTGAAAATTTTTCTAGCAGTATTTCCATCGTTTGAAGATCCACTACCACCTGTTTTTGGTCTTTCGACTATAAGACCCACGAAACTCGCACTGGATGTTTTTTTTTTTCCTTCTTAGAAATCGTTCTTTATCTTCTAAACCCCTTGTCTGATTTCAAGTCTATAAGAAACGTGAAGGAAATATTCAAAAAATCATATATATACATGTAATGGAGACAATCCAAATTCGTAGCGATCTGTTCGTACTTCTTTTTTCAAGCATTTGTCAATATCGTTCATTTCAGGAGGTTTGGCCGAGCATATATGTATAGCATTTTGCAGATGAGGTTTCAGTTAAGGCATTGCACACTTTGCCATCCACCATTGTAAGTTAAAGAATGTGATCGATATAAAATTTACGATTGGAAGCTGTTTTGAACTCAGTGGAACTTAATTTTTGAATTTTGTTTTTAAAATATAATTCTTCATTTAGGGTTAATTGAACTGATTCCTTTTGAAACTGCATTCGAACAGGACGGCAATAGCGAGTGGATGAAGGTCGGGGGTTTTTCCAAATTACTTTGTGCTCCTCATCATTTTGCGATTTTATTATCACTTCTAGAGGGACATATGACGTAACAAATAAATTACTGTCTTCCAAATTATTATTTTCGATTTTTGCTTATATTCGCTCTGCCCAGAACTGCCATCAAAGCCCCATTTTCCTCTTAATGTTAGGTAATTAGAGGAGTTGTTGAGTTCATTAATTACATCGCTTTGCAACTCTAAAATTCGCGACGCAGTGTGATCTAATAATTTTTGTAGCTTAACTTCAGCGTAAGCTTCTGAAACTTTTATTTGCTCAGGATAACTTTTCTGGTTTTCCTTTAAAATATTATCATAGCAAGGTAAAAAGTTAACATCAAGTTTATTGTTAACGAAGCTTCTAATAAGTTGATACTGGTGCTTGGTTAAATTTGCTTCGGTGATAAGTGATATTACTTCACATGTCTTTGCGCGAAAGATCGACTTATTCGGTTCTTTACAAGCCAAACGTAAATCATCAGCAGCGGACACATCGAGTTCTGCTAAATCTGCTATCCTTCGCCGCTTCGTTCTCTCTGAGCACTCTACCAGACTTAACCTTGGACGTCCTCGATCTTGACTCAATACGGATGATTGTAGTCTTAAAAATATATATTCATATTGTGCAAACCAATTCGAATGTTTTTGTATAACTTTTGATTTTAATCTGTGGTTTTTATTGCACATATCTGCAAATCTTTTAAATACGTAATCAAGTCTTTTCACAACAATATTTCCAATACATTCATAGCCATCCCATTCAAATCTACGGGTTAAGTCGTCACTTACTTTTTTAGCTTTATCAGCAAATGAACCTTTTTCCAAACACCACAATTCAAGGATATATAGGCGTGAAAGTTCACATTTATATGACGTTCCTGAATAAAATAGCGTATAAAACAAACATTTGATAAAAGTGAGAAAATGAAAACCAAAGCTCAAATACATAAATATGACGAAAAAACATAAAAAACAATATAATATACTCGTTCATACTTATACTTAAATACAAAAAAAAATAACACACAAAAAATCGAATACCTGGTAGAAAAACATGAATAACAAAGAAAGTTGCAAAAGTTGCAGCTGAAATCATAAGCATAGACTTAGAAAACATTAAATAATATAAACAAACTTGTCTCATTTGTGGGTAAGACTGAGATCACAACTTTTTTTATTACTTAATTCGATGTATAAAGAAAAATATATCACTCAAAAGGTCACTTGTAAAATGATAGTTTTAAAACAATAAAACAATAATTTGGTACGAAAAAATCGCGTGGTTCTATAGCACATACCTTTCTTCTTAATATTCATTTCGATTTATTGGGATTAAGCACGATTTTATATTGTAATTTAATTTATTACAAGAGTGTACAATTTGTTGCCCTTAATTTGGACACAAAAGTTTCAACCACTTTAACATAAATCATTTAATGCAATTTAATGGGTTTATAATCATTTATTGTACTAAAATTTATAAAAAATGACAAATTATCTTTAAATTTAATTATTTTATTTTATCATATTTGAACGACGAAAGTATGTAGGTAGGTGTACGGAGACCACTGGGGGATCGCAGGAGGGATTTTCGTGGTTCCGCGTATAATCGGAGGTAGTATGTATAAAACGAAAGTTAGCAGAAATTGCGACGCGCGGGATGGGTGTCGGAAAACGAATGTGTGTGCTGTAAATTTGTCCATCCTTTTTGTTGATGAAGTTGATGTATAGGTGTGGTGAGTTGTGTTATGCGCTGATGTTTGAGTATGATGTCATCGGATGTGGTGTACTGCGCAGTGTTCCCTTAGAGTGCGCCAGTTTTTCCCAGGTAGAGTGAGGTGTACATGCGGGGAGATGCTTAAGTCATTTAAACAGAGAGATAATTTTAAAGCTATTTTCACTGCACAGCCCGCGTGTTTTTATTGTCTCACTTCTCTCGCTTTTCGTGGCGCGTACGAAAGGGATAGAGCAAAAATTTATTTAACGTTAATTTCATTGCTATTTTATAAAATAGTTTTAATACATACAGTGGGGAATTTCAAACTTTTTTTTTTTTATTTTTGGCCTATGAAATCGACCAGTGTGCAACCGTTAGATAAAAAAAAACTGTTGCCAAACTGTTTTAGTATTCGGTTATTTAACGGTAAAAACCGAAATACCGCTAAGAAACAAAACAATTTGGTAATACGTATAATAAATAATTGGTCGCCGCTAAATGCTTACAGTTGTGTGAAAACACAAAATTATTTCTACAACAAAAAATGTTCAAGTATTTACTTGCACCAATTTCCAGCGGTGGATGGAGTCATGTGGAGGATGGAGTCATGTGTAGAAGTTCACGCAAGTGAGGAAAGTTCTCTGATCGCCATTCACTTGGGAGTGGCCAGAAACGATTCTTTTACATATGACTCAAGCAGCTCACGACTTCCGGTCTTTGACCAAGTATCCTCTGGGTAGCCTAAGAACATCCGTTTGAAGGCGAGCTAACGTGAGAAGGCGAAACATCCCCTGCATAGGGTTGTGCGCTGGGTTTGGGACCCGCCACGTAAAAAAACACCCCCAATGAAAAAGCAAACACAGCCTCGGATGAGAGACCCCCCTTTTGATGACGACCATGGCAAACGAAATAAGGACTATGATTTGAGGGCATGCACCTGGAATGTCCGGTCCCTTAATTGGGAAGGTGCCGCTGCCCAGCTGGTAGATGTCCTCGTAAAGATAAAGGCTGACATCACCGCCGTCCAAGAAATGCGATGGACGGGACAAGGACAGAGACGAGTAGGTCCTTGTGACATTTACTACAGTGGCCATATAAAGGAGCGCAAGTTTGGTGTTGGATTCGTGGTGGGAGAGAGACTCCGTCGCCGAGTACTATCATTCACTCCGGAGAATGAACGTCTAGACACAATCCGCATCAAAGCGAGGTTCTTCAACATATCGCTGATTTGCGCCCACGCCCCGACGGAAGAGAAGGACGATGTGACCAAAGATGCTTTTTATGAGTGCTTGGAGCGCACTTATGAGAGATGCCCCCGCCACGATGTCAAAATCGTGCTTGGCGACTTCAACGCCAGGATGGGCAAAGAAGGTATCTTTGGCACTACGGTCGGTAAATTCAGCCTCCACGAGGAAACATCCCCAAATGGGTTGAGGCTGATCGACTTCGCCGGGGCCCGAAATATGGTTATCTGTAGTACTAGATTCCAGCATAAGAAGATATATCAAGCTACCTGGCTGTCTCCGGATCGAAAAACCACCAACCAGATCGATCATGTTGTGATAGACGGAAGACACGTCTCCAGTGTTTTAGATGTGCGTGCGCTCCGAGGTCCTAACATCGACTCGGACCACTATCTTGTTGCAGCCAAGATTCGCACCCGCCTCTGTGCAGCAAAAAACGCACGCCAACAAACACAAGGAAGGTTCGACGTCGAGAAGCTGCAATCACAACAGACAGCCGAACGATTTTCTACTCGGCTTGCACTCCTGCTCTCTGAGAGCACTTGTCAACAACTCGGTATAAGGGAACTGTGGGACGGCATTTCAAACTCCTTACGTACAGCTGCAACCGAAACCATTGGTTTTCGGAAAGTGCAAAAGAACAGCTGGTACGATGAGGAGTGCCGTGTCGCAGCGGAGAGAAAACAGGCTGCCTACCTCGCAACGTTACGATCGACCACAACACGTGCGGGATGGGATAGATACCGAGAGTTGAAGAGGGAAGCGAGACGCATTTGCAGACAGAAGAAGAAAGAGGCCGAAATGCGTGAGTACGAACAGCTTGATAAGCTGGCCGACAGGGGTAATGCTCGAAAATTCTACGAAAAAATGCGGCGACTTACAGAAGGTTTCAAGACCGGAGCATACTCCTGTAGAACCCCCAAAGGTGATCTAGCCACCGATGCCCAGAGCACACTTAGATTATGGAGGGAACACTTCTCCAGCCTGCTGAATGGCAGTGAACACATAGCACCAGGAGAAGGCGAACCCGATACCCCAATCGATGACGATGGAGCAGACGTTCCATTGCCCGACCATGAAGAAGTTCGAATAGCAATTACCCGCCTGAAGAACAGCAAAGCAGCGGGGGCCGATGGATTGCCGGCCGAGCTATTCAAACACGGCGGCGAAGAACTGATAAGGAGCATGCATCAGCTTCTTTGCAAAATATGGTCGGACGAAAGCATGCCCCACGATTGTAATTTAAGTGTGCTATGCCCAATCCATAAAAAAGGAGACCCCACAATCTGCGCCAACTACCGTGGGATTAGCCTCCTCAACATCGCGTACAAGGTTCTATCGAGCGTATTGTGTGAAAGATTAAAGCCCACCGTCAACAAACTGATTGGACCTTATCAGTGTGGCTTCAGACCTGGAAAATCAACAACCGACCAGATATTCACCATGCGCCAAATCTTGGAAAAGACCCGTGAAAGGAGAATCGACACTCACCACCTATTCGTCGATTTCAAAGCTGCTTTCGATAGCACGAAAAGGAGCTGCCTTTATGCCGCAATGTCTGAATTTGGTATCCCCGCAAAACTAATACGGCTGTGTAAACTGACGTTGAGCGGGACCAAAAGCTCCGTCAGGATCGGGAAGGACCTCTCCGAGCCGTTCGATACCAAACGAGGTTTCAGACAAGGCGACTCCCTATCGTGCGACTTTTTCAATCTGCTGCTGGAGAAAATTATTAGAGCTGCAGAACTGAACCGAGCAGGTACAATCTTTTATAAGAGTGTACAGCTGCTGGCGTATGCCGATGATATTGATATCATCGGTCTCAACACCCGCGCCGTTAGTTCTGCTTTCTCCAGACTGAACAAGGAAGCAACGCAAATGGGTCTGGCAGTGAACGAGGGCAAGACGAAATATCTCCTGTCATCAAACAAACAGTCGTCGCACTCGCGACTTGGCACTCACGTCACTGTTGACAGTCATAACTTTGAAATTGTAGATAATTTCGTCTATTTAGGAACCAGCATTAACACCACCAACAATGTCAGCCTAGAAATCCAACGCAGGATTACTCTTGCCAACAGGTGCTACTTCGGACTGAGTAGGCAATTGAAAAGTAAAGTCCTCTCTCGACGAACAAAAACCAAACTCTATAAGTCGCTAATAATTCCCGTCCTGCTATATGGTGCAGAGGCTTGGACGATGACAACAACCGATGAGTCGACGTTGCGAGTTTTCGAGAGAAAAGTTCTGCGGAAGATTTATGGTCCTTTGCGCGTTGGCCACGGCGAATACCGCATCCGATGGAACGATGAGCTGTACGAGATATACGACGACATCGACATAGTTCAGCGAATTAAAAGACAGCGGCTACGCTGGCTAGGTCATGTTGTCCGGATGGATGAAAACACTCCAGCTCTGAAAGTATTCGACGCAGTACCCGCCGCGGGAAGCAGAGGAAGAGGAAGACCTCCACTCCGGTGGAAGGACCAAGTGGAGAAGGACCTGGCCTCGCTTGGAATATCCAATTGGCGCCACGTAGCGAAGAGAAGAAACGATTGGCGCGCTGTTGTTGACTCGGCTATAATCGCGTAAGCGGTGTCTACGCCAGTAAAGAAGAAGAAGAATTTCCAGCGGTGCCCCTTATACTTAATCAAGTATAAGCAGGACTGCTTAAAATAAGCCAAGGCAAATCATAAGCAGACAAAAGAGAGGAAATATTTAAAATGAAAACCATACATATTTGTAAATAAAACTTTCCATGCATCATATACATACATAAAAGTGCATATATCCGATATATATTTATATAAATTACACAGAATAAATTTACTCTTTTATACATCTTTTAAACATATACGAAGAAGCTATACATACATATTTTTTTTTTTTTATGGCGAGATGTAAAAAAATCATCAAAAGACCCTTACAACAGTGGTGTGGGACTTTAACCCACTAAAAAAAACATCTCAATAACGACACATAGCTTTGATGAATTGCCCTGCGGAAGTACCGATTAAGTATTACATCGCAGAGCAAGCTAAGCCTATTGACTATAACGCCTCAGGGACTTTCGAACTGGTTTTGGCTGTTTGCCTCGCTATATCGCAGTCGCTCTAGTCTTCGCTGATCTTGAATAACCTTAGCGGCCCAGTGCTTAACTTGGTTCCACATATGCTTTGACCGCAGCATGTGTGGCACTATGTTATCTGGCATTATTCTTTCAGAGATTTCCGTTTCTAAAAATGTCCTATCCTCCTCATATTTTGGGCAATGGAAAAAGATATGTTCGGCATTCTCTTTTCCATAAACACAAGATGAGCATATTTCCACCACATCATGACCATATTTGTGAAGGTATTCCCTAAAACAGCCATGACCACTTAATAGCTGCGTCAAGTAAAAATCAACGTCGCCATGTTTTCTGCTAACCCAGGTTTCCACATTTTCAATCAACCTGTACGTCCATCGTCCTTTGGGCGTTGAGTCCCACATACATTGCCATTCTTTCAGACTCTGCTATCTTTCTTCCTCGCGCTCTCCAGCTGTTAGAGGCTTGCCGTTACTTTTGCTTTTATTGTACACCCTCTTTAGCTCTCTAGCCATTATTTCAGGTGGCATTATGCCTGCAATCACTCCTGCGGCTTCGTGAGACACCGTACGGAAGGCGCTGGCAACTCGAAGTGCACTTTGTTTTAGGGCATTAGCCCACACTGGTGCTGCATACATGACTATTGACTGAGTCACCTTTGCCAATAATAGCCTTCTGCTCTGACTTGGCCCGCCTGTATTAGCCATTATTCGACTCAAAGCCGTGTTAATTCGCGCCGTTTTTTCGTAAGCCTTCTCTATGTTTGTTTTGTAATTCATCCTCGTGTCAATTATTACGCTTAAGTATTTTAGGACTGACTGTGACGTTATTTTATGCCCGTCAATGTCCAAGGTGACGACTTCCACTTTCTTCCTGCTAGATATGAGCACTGTTTCAGTTTTCTGTCCTGCCAGTTGAAGATTCGCTGTTGTTAGCCATCTCTTTATTTTTTGTGCAATATTGCTGCATAAGTCCTCGATTTGGTGCAGTTCCTTCGCCACGATTGTCACCGCTATATCATCTGCATATCCTATTATTTCCACTTCCTTCGGTGTTGGAGGTCGAAGGATTCCATAATAGAGGATGTTCCATAGGAGTGGTCATAGCACCGATCCTTGTGGTACCCCACCAGTAACTGCAAACCGCTTTACCCCTGCATCCGTATCATACAGCAGTACTCGGTTCGAAAGGTAGCTACTTATGATACACAGAAGGAACGTTGGCGTTTTAAGGGCCTCTAGTGCTTTCATTATGTGAACCCAACTAGCGGAGTTGAATGCATTTTTAATGTCCAGCGTAACAACTGCACAGTATTTTTTGAGCCGTACATCCACCTGGTTCCCTCGATGGCTTTGTCTGCAATTTCGCTAACCTTTTTGATTGCGTCATTTGTCAAGCGTCTTCTGCGAAAGCCGTACTGTTTGTCAGATAAGCGCTTTACTTCTTCCAGGTGTTTTTCTAGCCGAACTTATTATTCGTTCGAGAATTTTACCCATAGTATCGATCATACAGAGGGGCCTGTATGAACTTGGGTCTCCCGGCGGCTTATTTGGTTTGGGTAGCAGAACCAAACGCTGTACTTTCCATTTATTAGGGAAAACTCCATCCCTCAGGCACTTATTAAATAACTCCGTAAAATATTTGGGTTTGACTTTGACGGCAGTTTTTAAAGCCCTATTTGGAATACCATCCACACCAGGTGCTTTTGCGTTACCAAAACGTTCCGAAGCTTTCATGACTTCATTGTCATCCACTGGCAGAAAAACTAGAAGCTCTACGCTATCTAGGTCTACTGTTTGCGTTTGTTGTTTTGGAAACTGAGTCTCTACTATCTCCTTAAGTAGCATAGGACAGGTCGGCATTTGTCCTTTGTTACCCCTAATTTTAGTCATTACCGCTTTATACGCTCCATCCCATGGATTTTGTTCCTCTTTATCGCCGAGTTCTTTAAAGCACGCAGCTTTGCTTTTCTTGATTGCTGCTCTAAGTTCTTTCCGTCTTATTTTAAACGTTTCGCGCAGTCGCTCAAATTCCAGAGTTCCTCTACTTCTTTGATATCTCCGCCGGATTTTGTTGCAGTCACTTCTTAAAACAGCAATTTCATCATTCCACCAATATACTGGCTTTCGGCGGTGGTTGTATTTTTTTCTTACCATAGCAGCATCGCAAGCTCTGCTAACATGCTCGGTCAATAGTTTTGCTTGTTTATTCGCGTCATTTGAATTGCTTAATTTTTTGTCCATCATTATCTTAAATAAGTCTTCATCTATTGATTTGTCTTTCCATCCTGTACTTTGAGCTTTTTTTGGCCACCCAGTTCTCTTTTGGCATTTATTACTATTGCAAATGTCTATCATTATCGCTTGGTGGTCACTATGTGTGTACATATGTATCACATATTTGCCACTTCGTCTTTCCTGCAGGGATCCACTCACAAACGCAATATCGATTATGGAACCATATCCATTTTTTTCAAATGTATTCTTGGTTCCCGTGTTTAGCAGCACCACATCAAGTACCGAGAATGCTTTGAGCAAGGCATTCCCACGTTTATTAGTTTTTCTGCTTCCCTATTCCAAGGCCCAGGCCCTGCAATTAGGTTCGGTGTTGTTGTTTGGGATCTCTAACAAGTTCGTCAAGAATTTTTTCGTACGCTTCTAGCGATAAACTTGGTGGCAAGTAGCAACTATAGATGTGGGTACCACAAACTTTTGCTCTGGCATAGAACGATCGGCTAGTCAGTGTTCTTTCTTGCACCGCCTTATCGCCGCAGACCCATATTGCCACTTTACCTGTGCTATCTGAGACCCATGTTCCTTCCCTTAGACTTTTGTATTGCTCGCATATTATGGCAACATTAAATTTACTTGGAAAATTTTCATTTCCTATTGCTGCTTGCTGCTAGATAAACAGGGCATCTTTTGCTGCCGATTTGATGGTTTGTATTCGGCCTTCCATTGATTTTGCAGGATACACAAAATGGTTCCTTCACACATGCCTTAGCAAAGTGTTCCTTTTCTCCACATTTCATGCAGCATTTACTTCTTCTTCTGGGTTTGTGCATTTGCTTGCTATGTGGCCATATTCGAGGCATCTATAGCATTTTTTAAGGATCGCAGTTTCCCGTATTCTACACACAACCCAGCCAATCTTTATTTTTCCTACGTCTAGTAGACGCCTTGCTTCTTTCTCTGGAAGGCTTAAAACTGCTATTTGTGTTCCTGCATACGCTTTTCTAATGTTTCTAATTGAACTATTTTCTAAATTGAGTTCTTTTAGTTGCGATCGAATTGCTTGAACTACATCGTCCTTTGTAGTCACATCGTCTAGGTCTCGAATTTCTATTATTTTCTCATGCATTAAAACTCTTATTACCACCTTGTTGCCTAGAACTTTACAAATATCTTCCTTGTATCCATTGCTGCTTCCTCTTTGATCTCTCGCTAGCTCCAACAGAATCTCTGCTTTTGCTGTTTTTTTGATACGCGACACGTTTTCGCCCAAATTTTGGAGAGTTTCCTCTTTTTTAACACCTTTTAGTATCTCACTATAGGAAATGTACCCAGTTTTCGTAATCACCAGCGCATCCGGTTTCGGAGGGGGCCTGCGAATAACTTTCCTTTGCTTTTTGATGACTTTCCTCTCTTTGTTTTTGACTGTCATCCAGCCTCCATCCTTTGGTGTTTCTTTTATTTTTTCATTTATTTTGCCTTCCATTTCGTTTTTCACCATCTCCACCTGATCGGACGTATTGCTCTTTTTTTGGTGGCGTTTTCCGATTGCCATTCTTTTCTTCGCACATTCTTTTGGGTGTTGCTTCTGTCACGTTTTTAGCAAGGTTAGTTGCTCGATCTGCTTTTCTAGAGCTTGCATTTTGGTCTTGTGCACGTGTATGCAGCTTCAAAATGGCACTTAAAAGCTCTCGCATTTATGGAACGTTGTGGTGGCTCTGCCATGTAATCCCTGCCCGTTTGCACAGTTTTGACTGGAGGCGTGCTACCTATTTGTAGCGAGGACGGCGACGATCTTGCCCGTACAGGCCTTTCCATGGAAATAACCTTTTCAGGTGTTCGAGCTAACTTTGACCCTCGCTTAAAGGGGTCTACTATTGCGCTATCAACCAAGCTTGTGGCATTATCTGATACGCTGGCCAAGTGGGCCACCACCGTATCATTGCAGTCATTGGATATCGACGGCCGGGATAATATTATATATTAAGTTTTTTAGGATATTATGACAGTATGTCATATACATATACAGCATATCTACATACTTATATATATGTAAATTTATAATATATTATCAAACATATGAAAAAACAACCAGGGCCCGAATAGCGGCACACGTAAACGATTGAAATTCAAATATTGGTTGTCAAAAAAGTCTTGCGGTATTTTTATTGAATCAATTCCTGTGGCACCCATATATCGAGCTTCTTAGTGACTCTAAGCTTCTTCAAATGGTTTATAACGGTTTTATGACTACTATGCCGGTCTCTTTCGACCAATTCAGCGATTTTATCGCAATTTTCAACGACAGGCCTTTCGGAGTGTGACGCATTTTCGACCACCTCTATACCAGAACGAAAACATTGAAACCATCGTTGTGCGGTGGAAATGGAAACTGTATCGGGTCCATAAACTGCACAAATTTTATTGGCGGCTTGAGATGCATTTTTGCCCTTATCGTAGTAGTACTGTAAAATATGCCGTATTTCCTCTTTATTTTGCTCCATGTTTGTGACGCTATAACTCACGAACGACTTAAAAGAAACGACAATCAATCAAACACGTGTTAGCGCGTGAAATGACCTTTCTAAAATGGTATAGCCGATGCGACGAATAAAACTAGAACTACGCGCTTTCAGCGCCAACTAGCGAAAATACCGCAAGACTTTTTTGACAACCCAATATTTTTTTTGTTTTCGGATCGTTGTACTCGCTATAGAAAACGCTCTTTCGAAATTTGAAATTTCCTCATTCGATAACGTGTTTTCGTTTGTCCAAAAGAATCGAAATCTCACTCGTTAGCTATTTGAGAAACGTTATAGTAGAAATTAAAAAAAAAAGGTTTGAATATATCAGATAAAAATAATCGGAGGTAAAAGGTAAGTTATTTTTCTTCATTGAGTTTATTTAACATGTATTATAATTATAACTAATGATTTAAGGACAAATGTAAAAAAATGTGATGACTAATTTTATGCTACAGCCTCAGATCTTAGCAAATAATATTTTGCCTAATTGTGGACAAGGCAAATGTTGCATTAAATAAGCTATGGGATGCATTGACGCTAAAACTTAACTCTGCCGGGCCACCGATGAAAGATGCTAAATTTTGACGAAAAGTAAGATCAATACAAGTAAATAATATTAATCAAATAAATAAAATAATAGATGATTAAAATAATAATAAAATAAAAAAATAGGTATTTGCTGATCAAAAGCACAATATAAAAAAGAAAATTTCATTCAACAAAGCCTCGAAACAAAGGACTGGTGTTGGTCAGTACGAGGAAAAGCTTTTAACTGTATAGCAGAAGAGCAACTCCTCCAAGCTAGGGGGATAGATGTTGTGGTAGAAGAAAAAATCTTTAGTAACTAATTGCTTTAAAGAAGAGATCGCATAAGGCAGATATTCAAAACAAAGCTGTAGAGTTGCAGATTAAAACTTATGAGCTTGATATTTTAAAGAGAAAAGTTCAGAAATAAACACCAAAATATATGATATGTTAATTCCAAGTTCCTGTTTTTATTGAAAATATATTTACTAAAAGAAAATATGAATTGAAATGTTGTTGGAACGTTTAATTCAATTATTATCTAAATACAGCATAATATGATCTCTAATTTTATGACCAATTTAGTTAATTGAGTCTCATTTCCTGTATTATTATTTTCATTTTATTTTATTTATTATTATTTTCATTTACAAAATATTTGCAAATTTTTAAACTGTATGCAGATGTTATGCAACGCTGCACATACATTGCCAAATTTTCAGAACTATACCGACTGCTTTTATCATTACTGAGAACTTTCCACCGGCCCACCGGCTGATTAAAGCATTGGTGGTACTGCGGTTGATAAATGTCCGTTAAATTTTGTTTCCGATCCGATGAAAGTAAATGCGTTTTTGGTCAGTCTAAACCGCTTCCTGAATCTGTAAATAATTTAAAATAATAAGATCTATACTAAGTTAAACGGTATAATTAAAAATTTCCTTACGCTGCTTCAGGTAAAGCCATAGGATTACTTTTATCTCGAATCCTGAACCTTATGGGCATTTGGTGATGTTTTTCATCTGAATCAGATGAACTTGTATAAAAAAACACATTAGGGTTCATTTTATTGAATGCAAAAACTAAATTTAGTAAATTTATATACACTTTATTACACATATTGTATAAACGTATATTTTTTATTTTGTTTTGTTTCGTATTTCAATGTATTCGAAAATCTCATTTAGAGCTACACCAGGGAAGTTATTTCATAAAATTTCTGTTCGTTTCGTATCGAGTGTGACAATCCGCACACTCGACACGTTACGAAATTTCACTCGATACGATTACTTGCTTGCTCACGACTGCCGCGATTCGGGCCCAGTTTTTATAAAAGGTTTTTTTTTCTAAATTACACCAATTTGTGATATGTTTCAAAAATTTTAGGTTATTGTATAGGAAATATCTTCAAGTTATTTAAACTTTTTGATTTTCTTTATTTTAGTTAGGGCACTTTTGTTTGGCACCTCCGAAGGCAACACATAACTTCGTTATTTTTCAATATTTTTGTGACAAAAAAATATTAAAATATAACCTAATAAGGTATATTTATTACGTCCAAAGAAGTTCGGAACATTCAATCGAGTACTTTCTTTTAAAAAAATTTACGAAAATCGCATAATTTTTCACGCATTACACTATTATAGTCTCTTATTGTTAAATCAACTGCTTATTAGCACGTGACAATTTTTGATACTCTAGTTCAGTGCTTCTCAAACTTAGTTTTGCCATGACCCGGTAATTTTCACACTGTCCTTTCGTGACCCACTTAATAATATTAAACTCAAGACGGTTACATTAGATTAAATAATACACGTTTAATAATAGTAAGAGAAATGTTTTATTAATATTAATTTATAATATTTTGGTATCGTTGGTACTCATTTTTTAGTGCTGTTGCTTATTTTTAATTATAGAGTTCAAGTTTGCTGAAATTGCTGAAAGTTTTATTCTGAGATCTGGTTCCATTTCTAGTCTGTTTCGATATTTATTTTTAAGGTAAACTAGTGTTGAAAGCCCAGCTTCACATTTGTAAGTGGTCACAAAAGGCATTAAAAAAATCATTGCTTGATGAGATAGTATTGTGTATTCTTAACGACAAGATAACCAAAAAACAATCAATGGTCTTGTGTCAAATGTATCCTTGAATGCTGTATCAGTTGACAGTTCAATCAACGAATCGACATCTGAATCTGGCAAATTTGTTTCAAAATCTAACTTGAATTCTTATTGAAGCTTTGTTGCCATCGATTGGAGGAAAATATTCTTAAAGATTCCTCTCCAGCTCTAATAAATGTTCTTTAAATTGAGTTAAGATGGCTTGTGGCAATGCAGTAACGTTGTACTCGTTTTGTATTTCACATAAATTACTAAATGCTTTAAAGTTCCCTGTCTCCGCGCGATGTAACCACACTATAAGCTTTCTTCTTGCAGCTTCTACTTTGTCTTGCACTTTAAATATTGTTACATTGTTACCTTGCAATATCATGTTTAGATTATTTAAAAATTAAAAAATATAATTAAATTATTTGTTACCTAATTTTTCACGATTTTGTAAAAAAATTCAAATTTTTACAATTTTTCTGAAAAAATGGTTCAAATGATACAAGATCTGTGACTCAGAGAATGATTTTTTATATTCTCTGTGCGACTTTGTATATTTTTCTTCAAAGCATTTCTCTTTATTCATTCTCGCATGAATTCAGTCGTTTTACATACATATATTTCTGCCATTGCACGTGCTCAATTCTGCCAAATAGCAGCGAGAATGGTGAATTCCTTACTACAAATCTATCAGCTCTGTTAGCCGGCAAATCGAACATCATACAGAATTCAATTTGCACCTTCGCTATATCTTTAAGTTCTCTGGCTGAGCTTTCGCCTCGCTTTTTTGTTTCAACTTCAGGTCAGCCATCAGCGGTGAGTAGCACGTGCGGGCACGCGAGCGCCTATCTCCGCTTACGAATATTACGATGCACCGATCGAGCCATAGTAGGTATTATTTTGAAAACAAGGCGGCAATGTTGCGGCCCGGTATTTTATTTTGATGGCCCGGTACCGGGTCGCGACCCGGCATTTGGGAAACGCTGCTCTAGTCAATCCCACTGGCACAGAGTTGAAAACCGTAGTACCAAAAAAAAAATGATTGAAGTTGGACAACAATTTTTTGTCGGGTTGACTTTTAAACTGTATTACCGAATTTCAAACCTTCACCTAAAATGCATTTGGGTTGAAAATTTTTATTTGCGTATAATATATGCTATAAAGGCAAGCTTGGAATTCAGATACATATAGTTCTTAAAAGCTGTGCACGTTTTTATTTGGATGCTTATCGTAGCCAAGTTCAGAAGTGTGTAAAAAAAATTAAAAAAGTAGTTGTGTTAAAAATTAAAATTTAAATAAATATTAATTAATAAAAAAGTGAATTTTATTATAAACAAAAGGTAATAAAAGTGAAGAAAAAATTGTTAAACATAAAAATAATCGTTAGTTTTGTGTCAGAAATGTTGTAAGCACAATGTTGCTTATAAGCAGCAAGTGTCCATAGTAGTAATTTTTTAGATTTCTGTAGCAATGGATCCAAAAGTTCTCAGAGAAGCAGAAATAAAGCGTATTGAATTCGATTGGAATTATTTTGAAGTTGAGGCTGATTAAGAATAGGAAGTTTATTTTTTTGAGGCAGTCATTGGGGAATCAATAGATTTCTTAAAGAAGAGGAAGAAAACCTGGAAATAAATTTAATTGGACGTGATAGAGATGAAAATGAGGAAGTTGAAAATGAAACGAAAAATATTTTGACGGAGAATTTTGAAAAAAAATCTATTTAGAGAGCTTGAGCTGGAGGAACACGAGTCTACCCGATGGCGACACTGCTTGGAAAGAACTAGTTTGTCAAAGAGTTAATAATTTTGCAGTGAAGCAATTCTTTATTCCATGCAAACAAAAGGTATGGTGCTACATTGTTTACCATCTGAGATTAGATGATTCTTTGGCGTCCTTTTGTATTTGGGCGTAATACAAGTTCCAAATATGCGGATGGCTTGGTGGTGCTGTTGGAGATTCTTTATCTTTATGAGAAAATTAAATTTTTACAAGAGCTGGAGTGACAGGAATCATATACAACTTTGCTTTTTATATAGGATAAGGAACTTGTCCCTCTCTCGGACTGGGAATTTTATCCAATGTTCCAAAGCACAAAAATTATAAATAGACATAATTTAGTTGCCTGGCGCTGGTTTGACAACAAGAGCGTTCAACTCATTTCGAATTACATAAGCAAAAATCCGGTTTCTGAGTACAAACGCTGATGCCGAAAAGAAAAGAAGTACTCAAACATATCTAGACCGGCTATTGTTGGATGCCATAACAAGCAGAAGGGAGGCGTAAACCTGGCTGATATGTTGTCAAAGCTATAAAAACCAAACACCGCTAAAAAATGGTATATGACATATATGACACAGTAGTGGTAAATAGTTGGCTGCTGTATAGGTGACACCTCAAGAGCTAAGACCGAATACAAAGCAAATGTCATTGTTGGTTTTCCAATTGAGTAATGCAAACGAACTCCCATACTCGTCTAATACATATTACACATATGAATCCACAGAAAAGAGGTTTTCCATCAGCAAAGCTTACCACCTCTGTTTTTGCAGTGTTCTTGCAAATACCGCGATTTAACTTATCAAATGTTTCTAAAACTTAAAATATATGCATACGAATAAATAAATATTTAATTAAATGGTTTAACATGCAGTTGAACACCATTGCCGGATTTAACTGCTTGGACCTCCAAAGGGTTGTGCGCTGGGTAAAAAAACGCCCGCGAAGAAAAATTACCAACAGCTCGGAAGAGAAATTCCTTTTTGATGACGATCATGGCAAACACATTAAGGATAACTATTTAAGTGCACGCACCTGGAATGTCCGGTCCCTTAATTGGGAAGGTGCCGCTGACCAGCTCACAGTGGTTGGGCTTGTATGGAGCCGCGGCCATAAATATTTCCCGTTGAGATATCGTTATAAACTTTTCTCCAAAAATCTAAAAAAAATATTTTGAACATATAGTAAAAAAAATTGGCTGCATCGGACGACTATATCTTATAGCTCCCATAGCACCGTAGCAAGGCGTAAAAGGCGATGGTGCGCAAAAACACTTTCAGTAGAGTTGCAGTGCTAAAATTTCATTACTGGCATGTATTTAAATTTAAATGATTTTTTTTTTTTAAATGTGAAAAAGGATAACAAATATCTTATAATAAATCAAATGTAGATAACAAAAATTTAGATTTGTCCCTCTTTGGTAGTTTGCTCTGTCCTGTTATAAAAGGGTCTGAACGCAAAAGAAGTGTATTGATTAAATCCGTATTTGTCAATATGCGAGACATCTTCCGAGTATGTTGCAACCGGCACTTCTTTATTTCTTTGTTGTTGGACTCCGCAGCTTCCTCTGAGAGCCATCCAATCGACAACAAAGCGTGCTCTATCACCTTCACTCCTTGAATTAAAATTTTATGCACTGTTGCTGGAAGATAGTACCATGTATATATGTAGTTTTATCAACTGCTTAGCAGTATCCGATGCATAGCTTTCAAATTTTTTAGCATTAATAGAATATCCTGAGGCTAAAGCTTACAATATCGTTGCGCATCATTACAGTTAGAAAACTTTTGTTTGTATTCGCTGTGCCCAGTACTGCCATCAAACCCCCAGAAGCGGTGTTGTCTAGTAAACTTTGCAGCTCGACTTCTGCATATGTTTCAGCTACTGTTATGTCATTTGGATATCTTGATGTTTTAAAGTTGAGAATTTTTTCGTCGCTTGGCAATATATTGCAAGACACTTCACTATTCACAAATTCACGAATGAGCAAGTATTGGTGTTTCGTTATTCCAGTGTCCATTAAAAGCGATAAAACCTTTTCAATATTTGCTTCGGTTGACTTCAGGATCGGTGGAAAATCGGATGAGCGCAAAACAGAAGCTGCAGACTCATCTTGTTTTTCTATCAGCGCTATCCGACGACGTTTCGTTCTTTTTGAGGACTCAGCAAAATCAATTTTGGGACGTCCGCGTGCAGCACTTGAAAAACTTTGTTCAGGAACACAAGCAGGCTCAATTATAATTGTTTCGACAGTGTTCAACCAAGGGGATTGATATCGAACAATTGAAATCTTACAACGATTGTCCAATAAGCAATAATTTTTTTACAAATGTAACCAATACAAATGTTAAGTTTTCTCATCTCTACTGCGTAGCCTTTGTTTTTAATGCTTTGTTCTACCAAACCAATGACACTTCGAGTTCTTTTCGCATTCGCGCCCTCTTCTGTGCACCAAAGATCAAGAATGTGCATGCGCGAAAATACGCAGTTACAAGAAGCGCCTATAAAAAAAGATAGCATAAAAATTAGAAAAAAAAAATATGAAACATTGCACACAAACACAAAGGACGAATACAAAAGAAACATCGCAAAAACAAAGGAAGAGCAGCAGATAGCGTCGCAAATTTGAGCAACAGTAAGACGACAGCTTAAGTTTATTCACGAATATTCACATATGGGCAAATATCGGCAGCTACACCTAACATTTGTATTACCTTAAAATATTGACAAATACACTGATAACACTCATAAAGGGGGGATCGTGGGGTAACATAACTAAATGTCTATTTAAACATGAAAATTACGTTAAAAAAATACACAAAAAAAAGCATAATCAATCAAAAATACACAACAAATAATAAATCAATAAAATTAATTTCATAAGATGAATTTATTAAAGCAAATACCTGCAACAATAAAATTCATTTTAAATAATCAAATTCGGACCTCTCTAGCAAACGTTTGACCACTTTGAAATTCAATTTTGTTTTCACGAAAAACTAACTTAGCACAGTTTCGCTGCAAAATTTAACAGTTGATCACGCTTTGCATTCTATTTTTAGAATGTCCCGTTAGATTTGCAGTAAAAACCGGTTTACCATGAAGAAGCTTGGACATTTTAGAGACGATTTGGTAACTTTTTGCAAATCTTTGTTGTTATGAATTTTTTGAATTTTGTCCTATGGGCGCAACCTCTGTGCAGCTGGTTGATGTCCTCGTTAGAGTGAAGGCTGAAAAAAATGCGATGGACGAGACAAGGACTGAAGCGAGTAGGTTCTTGTGACATTTGCTATAATGGCCAAATACGAGGTATGACATTTAAGTAATGAGACTGATTCCATAAAAGTAGTTCCCTTGGGCAGCTATACAGCGATTCCAGCGCGTTTTCCATGCTTCGTAACATTTCTGGAACACTTCGGCCGCCTGGATGTCCGTAATCGACTCAAAATCGGTTCCTTTTGACCACCGATTTTGTTTTAAGAAATAAAAAAATTCACAGGGTGACATGTCGGGCGAATAAGGCGACTGTTGCAACACGGCGATCCCTTTAGAGGCCAAATACTAGGACACGCTGAGGGCGGTGTGGCACGGCGTTTTGTCGAGATGAAGGATCCAGTTACGAGCGATGTCTGGGCGCACCCTGTTGACTCGTTTTCGCAATCTTTCGAGTACTTGGCTTGAGTGACTTGATTCACAGTTTTCTCCGGTGGAATGAATTCTTTGTGAACGATTCCACGGCTATCAAAAAAGGCAATAATCATCGTTTTCGACGTGCTCCTGCGAGCGCGGAGACAACCATTGTGAGCTTTGGCGTTTGGTTTCCGGGTGTAAGAGCACTATCACCATACACTCTTACAATTTTAGCGCACGCTTCCGACGCTGTTTCGTCCAATCTGGCGCAAAATTTTATCGCGACGCGTTGCTCTTGATTTCGTTTTTCCATTTACGTGACGGGCACCACAAGCATACGTCTACTCAACTTGACGCAGCAGGCGAACTTAACAAGCTAGAGCGATGGTACATATATCAATGGAGAGGGGAGGGATGCTGGAAAAAGAGAAGGGGAATTTTAAGGTCACAGGTTTACCATAAGCGCGGCAATAAAATTAGTCTCATTACTTAATTGTCAAACCTCGTAAAGGATCGCATATTTGGTGTGGGATTCGTGGTGGGAGAGACATCGTCACCTAGTATCGTCATCCCCATCAAAGCGAAGTTCTTCAATATATTGCTGATTTGCGCCCACGCCCCGACGGAAGAAAAGGACGATGTGACCAAAAATGCCTTCTGTTTGCGCTTGAGAATGTACCTTTGGCACAACAGTCGGTAAATTCAGTCTCTACGAGGAAACCATCCCTATTTAATTGAGGTTGATCGACTTCACCGGGTCTCGTAATATGCTAATCTGTAGTTCTAGATTCCAGGATAATCACTAAGCTACCTGGCTGTCTACGGACTTACAAGCACCAACCACATCGATCATGTTGTGATAGGCGGAAGACACGTCTCTAGTGTTTCAGATGTGCGTACGCTCCGAGGTCCTAAATTTGACTCGGACCACTATCCTGTGCAACCAAGATAAGTACCCGCCTCTGCCAAATAGCCGAAAGATTTTATACTCCATTTACACTATTGCTCTCTGAAAGCATTCGCCATGTTGTGGGACGGCATTTCAAGCTCCTTACGTACATCTTCAACCGAAACTATTGGTTTTCGGAAAATGCAAATGAGAGCTGGTACGATGAAGACTGCGTGTCGCAGTGGAGAGAAAGCAGACTGCCTATCTCGCAACGCTACAATCGACCAGAACACGTGCGGCATGTGATAGATACCGAGAGTTAAAGAAGGAAGCGCGCTGTATTTGTAGATAGAAAACGAAAGAGGCGGAAAGGCAAAAAAAAGAAGGCATGAGCACGAAGTGCTTGACAAGCTCGAAAATTCTACGAAATGATGCGGCGACTAACAGAATGTTTCAAGATTGGAGCTTACGCTTGTAGAACTCCCGGAGGTGATCTAGAGACTGATGCCCATAGCATACTAAAATTATGGAGTCTGCTGAATGGCAAGGAAAGCATAACGCAGGAAAAGCCGAACTTGATCCCTCAATCGATGACGATGAAGCAGACGATCCATTTCACGACCATGAAGAAGTTTGAGTAGCAATTACCTGTCTGAAGAACAACAAGGCGGCGGGGGCCGACGAATTGCCGGCCGAACTATTCAAACATGGCGGCGAAGGACTGATAAGGAGAATGCATCAGCTTCTTTGTAAAATATGATCGCACGAAAGTATGCCCGACGATTGAAATTTAAGTATGCTCTGCCTAACCCATAAAAACGGAGGACGCATAATCTGCGCCAACTACCGTGGGAACCGTATTGTGTGAAGGAGTAAACCGTCAACAAACTGATTAGACCTTATCAGTATGGTTTTAGACCAGGCAAATCAACAACTGACAAGATATTCACCAAGGGGATCTTGGAAAAGACCTGTGAAAAGAAAATCCACACCACGAAAAGGAGCTGCCTTTATGAGGTGATGTCTGAATTTCATATACCCGCAAAACTAATACGGCTGTCTAAACTGACGTTGAGCAACACCAAAAGCACCGTCAAGATCGGGAAGGGCCTCTCCGACCCGTTCGATAGCAAAAGAGGTTTCAGATACGGCAACTTTCTTTCTTGCGACTTCTTCAATCTGCTCTTGAAGAACATAATACGAACTGCAGAAGTAAGTAGAGAATATTCTATCTACAGTCAAAACTTGGAAGTTGAAACGAGTATTACATTAGAGAATGCAGCAACAACAATGCCAGCATCGAAATCCAACGCAAAATAACTCTTGTTAACAGTTGCTACTTCCGACAAAGAAAGCAATTGAGAAGTAAAGTCCTCTCTCTGACGAGTCGACGTAGCGAGTTTTCGAGAAAAACGTTCTGCGGAATATTTATGGTCCTTTGCGCATTGACACGGGTGAATATCGCATTCGATGGAGAGCTATATTAGTTATACGGCGACATTGACGTAGTTCAGCGAATTAAAAGACAGCCACTACTCTGGCTAGGTCATGTCGTCCGGATGTATGAAAACAATCCAGTTTTGAAAGTACTATATTCCATGGAGGATTGAGTCATGTGTAGAAGTTCACGCAAGTGAGGAAAGTTCTCTGATCGCCATTCACTTGGGAGTGGCCAGAAACGATTCTTTTACATATGACTCAAGCAGCTCCCTTAATTGGGAAGGTGCCGCTGCCCAGCTGGTTGGTGTCCTCGTGAAAATAAAGGCTGACATCACCACCGTCCAAGAAATGCGATGGACGGGACAAGGATAGAGACAAGTAGGTCCTTATGGCATTTACTACAGTGGCCTTCGACTTCGCAGGGGCCCGAAGTATGGTTATCTATGGTACTAGATTCCAGCATAAGAAGATTCATCAAGCTACCTGGCTGTCTCCGGTTCGAAAAACCACCAACTAGATCGATTATGTTGTGATAGACGGAAGACGCGTCGCCAGTGTTTTAGATGTGCGTGCGCTCAGAGGTCCTAACAGTGACCCGGACCACTATATTGTTGCAGCCAAGATTCGCACCCGCCTCTGTGCAGCAAAAAACGCATGCCAACAAACACAAGGAAGGTTCGACGTCGAGAAGCTGCAATCACAAGAGACAGCCGAACGATTTTCTACTCGGCTTGCACTCCTGCTCTCTGAGAGCACTCGTCAACAACTCGGTATAAGGGAACTGTGGGACGGCATCTCCTTACGTACAGCTGCAACCGAAACCATTGGTTTTCGGAAAGTACAAAAGAACAGCTGGTACGACGAGGAGTGCCGTGCCGCAGCGGAGAGAAAACAGACTACCTACCTCGCAACGTTACGATCGACCACAACACGTGCGAGATGGGATAGATACCAAGAGTTGAAGAGGAAAGCGACACGCATTTGCAGACAGAAAAAAAGAAAGAGGCTGAAATGCCTTAGAATGAAGGGCTTGAAAAGCTGGCCAACAGGGGTAATGCTCGAAAATTCTACGAAAAAATGCGGCGGCTTATAGAAGGTTTCAAGACCGGAGCATACTTAAATTATGGAGGGAACACTTCTCCAGCCTGCTGAATGGCAGTGAGAAGGCGAACCCGATTCCCCAATCGATGACGATGGAGCAGACGTTCCATTGCCCGACCATGAAGAAGTTCGAATAGCAATTACCCGCCTGAAGAACAGCAAAGCAGCGGGGGCCGATGGATTGCCGGCCGAGCTATTCAAACACGGCGGCGAAGAACTGATAAGGAGCATGCATCAGCTTCTTTGCAAAATATGGTCGGACGAAAGCATGCCCCACGATTGGAATTTAAGTGTGCTATGCGTAATCCATAAAAAAGGAGACCCCACAATCTGCGCCAACTACCGTGGGATAAGCCTCCTCAACATCGCGTACAAGGTTCTATCGAGCGAATTGTGTGAAATATTAAAGCCCACCGTCAACAAACTGATTGGACCTTATCAGTGAGGCTTCAGACCTGGTAAATCAACAACCGACCAGATATTCACCATGCGCCAAATCTTGGAAAAGACCCGTGAAAGGAGGATCGACACTCACCACCTATTCGTCGATTTCAAAGCTGCTTTCGACAGCACGAAAAGGAGCTGCCTTTATGCCGCGATGTCTAAATTTGGTATCCCCGCAAAACTGATGTTGAGCAGCACCAAAACTTCGTCAGCATCGGCAGCATCGAAGGACCTCTCCGAGCCGTTCGATACCAAACGAGGTTTCAGACAAGGCGACTCCCTATCGTGCGACTTCTTCAATCTGCTGCTGGAGAAAATTATTCGAGCTGCAGAACTTAATCGAGCAGGAACAATTTTTTATAAGAGTGTACAGCTGCTGGCGTATGCCGATGATATTGATATCATCGGCCTCAACACCCGCGCCGTTAGTTCTGCTTTCTCCAGACTAAACAAGGAAGCAACGCAAATGGGTCTGGCGGTGAACGAGGGCAAGACGAAATATCTCCTCATCAAACAAACAGTCGTACTGGCGTAGACACCGCTTACGCGGTTATAGCCAAGTCAACAACAGCGCGCCAGTCGTTTCTTCTCTTCGCTACGTGGCGCCAATTGGATATTCCAAGCGAGGCCAGGTCCTTCTCCACTTGGTCCTTCCAACGGAGTGGAGGTCTTCCTCTTCCTCTGCTTCCCGCGGCGGGTACGGCATCGAATACTTTCAGAGCTGGAGTGTTTTCATCTATCCAGACAACATGACCTAGCCAGCGTAGCCGCTGTCTTTTAATTCGCTGAACTATGTCAATCTTGTCGTATATCTCGTACAGCTCATCGTTCCATCGAAAGCGATATTTCCCGTGGCCAATGCGCAAAGGACCATAAATCTTTCGCATAACCTTTCTCTCGAAAACTCGTAACGTCGACTCATCGGTTGTTGTCATCGTCCAAGCCTCTGCACCATATAGCAGGACGGGAATTATGAGTGACTTATTGAGTTTGGTTTTTGTTCGTCGAGAGAGGACTTTACTTTTCAATTGCCTACTCAGTCCGAAGTAGCACCTGTTGGCAAGAGTAATCCTGCGTTGGATTTCCAGGCTGACATTGTTGGTTGTGTTTACGCTGGTTCCAAGATAGACGAAATTATCTACAACTTCAAAGTTATGACTGTCAACAGTGACGTGAGTGCCAAGTCGAGAAAGCGACGACTGTTTGTTTGATGACAGGAGATATTTCGTCTTGCCCTCGTTCACTGCCAGACCCATTTGCGTTGCTTCCTTGTTTAGTCTGTAGAAAGCAGAACTAACGGCGCGGGTGTTGAGGCCGATGATATCAATATCATCGGCATACGCTTATAAAAGACTGTACCTGCTCGATTCAGTTCTGCAGCTCGAATAATTTTCTCCAGCAGCAGATTGAATAAGTCGCACGATAGGGAGTCGCCTTGTCTGAAACCTCGTTTGGTATCAAACGGCTCGGAGAGGTCCTTCCCGATCCTGACGGAGCTTTTCGTATTGCTCAACGTCAATTTACACAGCCGTATTAGTTTTGCGGGGATACCAAATTCAGATATCGCGGCATAAAGGCAGCTCCTTTTCGTGCTGTCGAAAGCAGCATTGAAATCGACGAATAGATGGTGAGTGTGGATTCTCCTTTCACGGGTCTTTTCCAAGATTTGGCGCATGGTGAATATCTGGTCGGTTGTTGATTTACCACGTCTGAAGCCACACTGATAAGGTCCAATCAGTTTGTTGACGGTGGGCTTTAATTTTTCACACAATACGCTCGACAGAACCTTATATGCGATGTAGAGGAGGCTTATGCCACGGTAGTTGGCGCAGATTGTGGGGTCTCCTTTTTTATGGATTACGCATAGCACACTTAAATTCCCATCGC
Organism: Bactrocera dorsalis; assembly: GCF_023373825.1. Lineage (NCBI taxonomy): Eukaryota > Metazoa > Arthropoda > Insecta > Diptera > Tephritidae > Bactrocera > Bactrocera dorsalis. The sequence continues at coordinate 48,841,304 of NC_064303.1, forward strand.
TGGGCATGCTTTCATCCGACCATATTTTACAAAGAAGCTGATGCATGCTCCTTATCAGTTCTTCGCCGCCGTGTTTGAATAGCTCGGCCGGCAATCCATCGGCCCCCGCTGCTTTGTTGTTCTTCAGGCGGGTAATTGCTATTCTAACTTCTTCATGGTCGGGCAATGGAACGTCTGCTCCATCGTCATCGATTGGGGAATCGGGTTCGCCTTCTCACTGCCATTCAGCAGGCTGGAGAAGTGTTCCCTCCATAATTTAAGTATGCTCTGGGCATCGGTGGCTAGATCACCTTGGGGGGTTCTACAGGAGTATGCTCTAGTCTTGAAACCTTCTGTAAGACGCCGCATCTTTTCGTAGAATTTTCGAGCATTACCCCTGTCGGCCAGCTTACCAAGCTGTTCGTACTCACGCATTTCGGCCTCTTTCTTCTTCTGTCTGCAAACGCGTCTCGCTTCCCTCTTCAACTCTTGGTATCTATCCCATCCCGCACGTATTGTGGTCGATCGTAACGTTGCGAGGTAGGTAGTCTGTTTTCTCTCGGCTGCGGCACGGCACTCCTCGTCGTACCAGCTGTTCTTTTGTACTTTCCGAAAACCAATGGTTTCGGTTGCAGCTGTACGTAAGGAGATGCCGTCCCACAGTTCCCTTATACCGAGTTGTTGACGAGTGCTCTCGAGAGCAGGAGTGCTAGCCGAGTAGAGAATCATTCGGCTGTCTGTTGTGATTGCAGCTTCTCGACGTCGAACCTTCCTTGTGTTTGTTGGCGTGCGTTTTTTGATGCACAGAGGCGGGTGTGAATCTTAGCTGCAACAAGATAGTGGTCCGAGTCGATGCACGCACATCTAAAACACTGAAGACGTGTCTTCCGTCTATCACAACATGATCGATCTGGTTGGCAGTTTTTCGATCTGGAGACAGCCAGGTAGCTTGGTGGATCTTCTTATGCTGGAGTCTAGTACTACAGATAACCATATTTCGGGCCTCGGCGACGTCGATCAGCCTCAACCCGTTTGGGGATGTTTCCTCGTGGAGCCTGAATTTACCGACCGTAGTACCAAATATACCTTCTTTGCCCACCCTGGCGTTGAAGTCGCCAAGCACGATTTTTACATCGCGACGAGGGCATCTCACATAAGTGCGCTCCAAGCACTCATAAAAGGCATCTTTGGCCACATCGTCCTTTTCTTCCGTCGGGGCGTAGGCGCAAATAAGCGATATGTTGAAGAACCTCGCTTTGATGCGGATTGTGGCTAGACGCAGCAGTGAATGATAGTAATCGGCAACGGAGTCTCTCTCCCACACCAAACTTGCGCTCCTTTATATGGCCACTGTAGTAAATGTCACAAGGACCTACTCGTCTCTGTCCTTGTCCCGTCCATCGCATTTCTTGGACGGCGGTGATGTCAGCGTTTGTTTTCACGATGACATCAACCAGCTGGGCAGTGGCACCTTTCCAGTTAAGGGACCGGACATTCCAGGTGCATGCCCTCAATTCGTAGTCCTTATTTCGTTTGCCATGGTCGTCATCAAAAGGTGGGTCTCTCATCCGACGCTGGTTATAACTATTCACTGGGGGTGTTTTTTTACGTGGCGGGTCCCAAACCCAGCGCACAACCCTATGCAGGGGATGTTTCGCCTTCTCACTTTAGCTCGGCTTCAAACGGATGTTCTTAGGCTACCTAGAGGGTACTTGGTCAAAGACCGGAAGTCGTGAGCTGCTTGAGTCACGTGTAAAAGAATCGTTTCTGGCCACTCCCAAGTGAATGGCAATCAGAGAACTTTCTTCACTTGCGTGAACTTCTACACATGACTCCATCCGCGCCAGATTGCGGAAAGAAAAACGACTGTTGCGCTGTTGTTAACTCTGCTATAACCGCATAAGCGTCGTCGACTTCAGTAAAGAAGATGTCAATTTTTATACTCTTGCAACCAGTTGTTACAGAGTATTATAGTTTTGTTCACCTAACGGTTGTACGCATCAACTAATCGAGATAGATATAGGGTTATATATATATAAATGATCAGGGCGATGAAGGATATTGAAATCCGATTGACTGTCCGTCCGTGCAAGCTGTAAGTTGATTAAAAATTGAGATATCTTGAAGAAGCTTGGTATGCAGGTTTCTCAGTAGAAAACAAGTTCGAATTCATAGATGAGCGTAATCGAAAACCTATAAGGTGCCATAACTAAAAACTAAATTAAGATATAAAGTTGTAATTTGGTACAGAGGTTCACAGTAAAATGGGGTCTAAGTGGATTTTGAAAAAGTGGGCGTTCTTATAAGTTTAATGTATTGTTGCGAATTTACTCCTTGCTAGTTTACTTTACTAGGTTCGTATCTCTGGATTGACAAATAAAACCAAAAGCCGTTTAATTCACTTCAACAAAATCTCTTTATTTTACAACTCGTCTACACTATAGCAGTCTACTCTTAGCACTGGTTGATTACGTTGGCGCTGCCACGGCTTATATAGCCACGCACTCCTCGCTGATGCCGACGTGTCCTTCTAGAATATTGCGTCTGGCAATTATAAGAACATAATGCTTACGGCGTCAAATGCAGCTATTGTTTAGACAAGCAGAATGCGGCGACAGACGCAGCATTTGTTTAAGTAGACAAGCAGATAGCCGCGGCGCCAGATGTCTACAACAAGACAAACACACGTAATGCTATTTCATATACATACTGCTATTGTTCATAATAAGGGATGCATATAGCAATACAAATACAACTTAATACTACTTTTGTAACAGTATATATCTCCCAAACCACTAAAGTTATAACAACTAAATTTTTTCCGCATGTATATTACAAAATATTCCTACCAATAGTGTGAAAATGAACGAAATCGGATGAAATCGCCTGAAACACCCGTTCACTTCCCATATAACGGTACTTTTCAAAACTACTAAAAGCGCAATAAATAAATAACCAATGCATCAGAAACCCAAAAATTTGCCGCCGGGTGGTACAATAAGGCTTTATAGGGACCGGAGTATAATTGGACGATCAGCATGGCACCGCCTACTTTTTAGTGGAATCCCATATCTCGGGAGCCGACTGACCGATTTCGACAAAATTTTGTATGTGGTATTTTTTTCATATTTCAGTAGCTTCTTCAAGTCCTTAGGTACCGAGCATTTGGATCCCAGTTCCTATAGTTGACTTTTGAACGAAAATGTATGATATATATGTATACTTCAAATTCAGGTATAGTACTTCTCTGACAGTGGTATGTCTGTATGTTAAAAACGGCTTGAATCGGGCCAATGGCTCCCACTGTCAGTATAGGAGTAATGTATATATAAAATTGCTTGGATTTCGACCCTCAGGTTTACGTTTTACACCATAAAGTATTTCCCTGGCTTTGATTCTTTTAAGTTGCAAGAGTATAATATGCTCGGTGTCACCCGAAGTTAGGAAGAGCTAAAACTAAACTTTTCTCTAAACTTTTCAGAATAAAAGCCCGGCAAATACCTTCAGGTATAGACAAAACTTGATTTGAAAAATATTGTGAAAGAATTCAACATTGATTGTTCGATAAAATGGATTATAGACAAATTTTTATTTTATTGGAACGAAGTTCCTTACGATAGACTTGGAGAAGATAGGGATTTTGCTGCGGGACCTAACTGAAAAAAAGTGATAGTAACCGTAACCGTAAGAAATAGACCGTAAGATCGCTAGTTTTAGCCTACCTTTAGGCTTTGCAAAATAATTAGACATGAAAATCTGTAACATAATTGTGTATGCAAATTAGTTTTGGGTAAGAATTGTACGTTTATGGTAGAGATGAGCGATATTGCGATTTTTAAATCACTTTGATTTCAGTGATTGCTATATTTAAATCACTGTGATTTTATATTGCTATTGCGATCGCAACTAAGTCGACGTTCAAACGGAGACCTTTTGTTGTTGTTGTTGTAGCGGCAGATCGTCCGGGTTCGTTCCACTTACGTAGACCCGACTGTCGTGGGAACGACGGAAACATTTTGTCGTTATTGGCGGCAAATTCTCTTTTGGCTCCTGTAACTCGAGTCAAGTTTTTCCGCTTTTCCTTGCACAACATTTTCGCAAATGTTGGAGCGGTTCGGCTACCTGACCCGTAGAGTGTATTGTATAGTTCATTTGTATGTTGGTATGATGGTTTCATACATTTTTTAGAAGGGATTACCATTAGTGTGGTTGATCATTTGTTTGTTTAGAATACCCGCTTTTAATATTTTCAAAGAAAAACTAATGATGGGAATTCCATAATCCATCAGAATGTTTTGAATACCCGCTAATAATATTTTCAAGACCAAATTAATAACGGGAATTTCCTAATTTTTGGGAAAATATTAAAAACCCGTAATTTTTTTATTCCATAATTTTTTCCGAAATTAATTAATTACAATTCTTGTTTTAAATTAAATTATATTCGGTTAAACGAAATAATTATAAAAGCTTCTTAATAAAAGAATAAATAAATATACAACAGTAAAAGTAACTCCATTTTTATTAAAATTCATATAATTTATTGATAAGTGTTATTAAAAACTTAAATTAAATATTTATGAATATTGCAACCATGAAAAGAGTTTTAATTTGTACTCTAAACTAAATTTTAAAATTCATCACAAAAGCTTTCAAATTGGTTTTAACAATAAGTAAAATTAAAAATTTTATTAAAACAAATTAAAATATTCCATTTTGATTATATTTCATCTACCACTTTAAACATCACACTTCACTTCTTTTCATTGATACATTTCCTGCCATTATTAAAAATTATAAGATCGTTACACTCAAAATTTCAAACCGCTATGACGAAAAATAACATATACGATATATACAATACCCTGAAGAAAGTTGTTACTTTTCTGCTATTTGCTATTGTGATCGTAATTCACAGGTTCGAACTGCTATCGTAAATCACAGGTTCGAACTGCGATCGCAATCACTGGTTCGAACTGCGATCACAGTTTCGAACTGCGATCGCAATCGCAGTTCATAGAAGCGAACTGCTATTTATAAAAAGTGATCGCAGTTGCGATTTGCGATTTTTCAATCACAGTGAAAAAATCACCGGTAGTGAAATATCGCTCATCACTAGTTTATGGGGAGTGGAATTGTTGCATGTTTTTTGACGTAAAAGGCTAAACGGTTGGTTAGTGGTTTGAGTTTTTGTTATAATGCTCAAAATGTAGTATTTAGCTTTTATTTTAGCGAAGAATTATTAATTTTATTACAAAATATTTGTAGAGATCTGTTTGAATCCCAAACTTATTCTCAACTGAAAATGTCACTTTTTGAGCCGAATTCTCGAAATTTGCGGGAAATTTTGCTTTTCTTTTTTAATTCCAAGAAATGTGCGGCTGAGGCTCATCGAATGCTTTCGGATACGTACGGTGAGGTTATCCTAAGTGAAAGAGCATGGCGCGAATGGTGATTATGAAGCCGGCATGGTGGTGAAAGGGAGAAGATTTTCGAAGATGCTGAATTGGAAGCATTACTCGACCAAGATGCGTTTCAAACCCAAGAGGAATTGGCCGAATCGTTGCAAGTGACACAGCAAGTCGTATCAAAACGCCTCAAAGCCATGGGGATGATTCAAAAACAAGGAAACTGGGTTCCTTACGACTTGAAACTAAGAGATGTGGAACGGTGCTTCTTTGCATGTGAACAGCTGCTTCAAAGGCACAACCGAAAGGGATTTTTACATCAAATGGGTCCACTAAGATAACCTTAAGCAAAGAAAGTCAAGGGGAAAGCCTGGACATGCCTCCGCGTCGACGGCAAAACCGAACATTCACGGCGCCAAGGTCATGCTCTGCATTTGGTGGGACCAGCTGGGGGTGATATATTATGAGCTGCTAAAGACAAGCGAAACTATCACAGGAGATCGATACCGAACGCAATTGATGCGCTTGAGCCGAGCACTAAAAGAAAAACAGCCACAGTACGAGGAAAGACACGATAAAGTCATTCTCCAGCATGACAATGCCCGGCCTCACGTCGCAAAGGTGGTCAAAAAATATTTGGAGACGCTGAAATGGGAGATCTTACCCCACCCGCCGTATTCTCCAGACGTTGCTCCATCTGACTACCACTTGTTCCGATCGATGGCACACGGTCTAGCTAACGAGCACTTCAGCTCTTATGAAGAAATCAAAAAATGGATCGACTCGAAAGATGAGGAGTTCTTTCGTCACGGAATACGCATGCTGCCAGAAAGATGGTCAAAAGTAGTAGCTAGCGACTGCCAATATTTTGAATAACATTTTTGTAACCGTTTTGTACAAAAAAGCCTTAAATTTCCAAAAAAAAGTCATAGACCTATAATTTATATTTGTGTGATCCCAAGTAAAAAATTTTGAGCTGAAAATTAATTGTTCTCAATTAATAAGTACAAATTGAGACTATTCATGCTGAATAAAAAAGCTTTATTTGAAAGCACAAAAGCTCAGACACAGATTTATTCATGCATTTGACATTTTTCTACTTAATATGTGATTCTGTCAGATCTCCTACTCCTAGAAAGTACAGTATTTATCTTCTCTCCAAAAAATTATTGTTGGAAATTATATCGCGATTTTTTTTTTAACACTAACTTGGAAACAGTAGCGGCAGCGATATTACTTGAGGAGGAGAGCAATGCATCCGATAATGCCATGGCCAGAATTGAAAGGAGAAGATTGCGAGATATGTGCAAGCCTTTTGAGATGAGTGCCGAATTGTATTTTTTTTTTTAATAATAAAATAAAAATATAAATAAAATTTTTTTGATTTTGTATCTGTTGCTTAAGTAATGAAGAAGTGCTCTCCTTGTCTGCTCTCGCCTCTCTATTTTGGCTGCTAGCTCTACTGGTTGAAGGGATATCATCCGAACGAGCGGAAATGTCCATTTTAGTGGTTTCGGCAGCATCTTTTACCTCCACCCTATCGCCATAATCGCGGGCCCCACTTATTCCACTTGTGCATGTTTCCAAACCCGTCAAAGCTATCACCTTTTCTTTAAGTGGGCTTATGCGTTGTAAACGGCAAGGACCTCCACCGGTGCTCGTCCTTTCTTTTTTGTTATGGGATAATTTTCGCTTCATGTAGCATTTCCAGTCAATCCAGACCTGCACGAAAACGTTAGATTTAACTTAATTTTTTAAAATTAATTGTAGGTAATACCTTACCTTTCTCCATGTATTGGAATCTTTTGTTGGTGGGCCAAGTGCATTTAAATTCCTTGCAGCCTCCTCCCAAAACTCCTGTACTTCTTCCTTCGGTCGCTTTTGGAAGCCCTGCGCAATATCTCTTTTCGTGGCCATCATATCACACAATTTTTCGTATTGCTCTGCCGTTGTTACTTTTGACCTGCAAACATATTAAAAAATATCATTTAAGCACAAATAACCAAGGACACCACCATTATGTCTTTTACAACTATAATCATAAAGTTTTACTTACATATTTGAGGAAATTATTTTATCCAAGTGTACGAAAATGAATATATAACGGCTTTCCGCCAACAAAACTTCAACGTACAAAAACGTAATTACGATCGCAATGCAGAATACATAGAATTGGAATTTTCGAAGTTGAATCGAAACGCAGAATACCACAGTTGACAATCGGAGAAATTTTCGATTCGAGTAGAAATGCAGAATAGGTGTGATTATATATTTTTGTTAAAGCTGAAGAAATAAGCGCAAATTTTTTCTGGAAGCTAAACGATTTTAATAATTTAAGATTAGTTTTGACTGAATATAAAAGTTTTCATTAAAAGCACAAAAGCTCTCTCACTCAATCAGCCACAGCAACAAATTTTTTCTCCAACATATAATTCTGACAGATCACTATTTATAGAAAGTACAGTATAGACATTTACGCCGCCGAGCCACGCCGTTCGGCGTACCATAACGTTTGGTACAATCTTAAATTATTTCCATGATAAAAAGCGAATTATGAATATCGTTTGAAATGAAATCGCTAAATAGTCGATTAAAAATTACCATTGTCCCATCTACAGATTTGTCAGCTGATTTTGGATTTGGTGCACATGTATTTTTCATATTTTCAGTTGATCATTCGGTTGTAGTAAAATAAAACCTAAGAAAGCTTAGTTGCTTAGCAAGCGATACATATGTAAGTATGTATGTACTTATATTGCATTAATTAATGTCGCTCGTCACTGTTGCATAGTAGCATTCAAGGTAAGTTTGTTAATGAAGTGTATTAGCAAAAAATTAATAATTTCTTACAATTAACAGATGGATAAGTCAGTGAAAGATTATTCAATAAAACTTCAGCGGTTGAGTGGAAATTGTAAGAGTAAAGTATGGAACTATTGAAGTTTTGATGGTAGATAATAAAAACATTGTTGACGAGGTAAAGGTTTTTTACCATACGAAAGAAAATTACGTGATACGTCAATCGTATGCGGTAATTGGCATTATGACATACGATAGCAAACGGATCGTAATGTATTTTCAATTCACAATAGTTGTTAAATTCCACATTGTTTTGGATCGTATTTTTAGGTCACAATAGATGTTGGATTGTCAAACCGGTTGCGAAATTGTCAATAAACTAACAAAAGCTAATTAAATATGAAAATGAATTCATGTTTGTTTTTTTATTTGAGCTCTAGTGAAAGTAATGGGCATAAAAAAATAGTGCGGAGGTTGCTAGGAGATCGTGGCAATAGCGTAGGTATAAAAACAAAATTATGAATCCTCATTAATAAAATTTACAATTAGTTACGACCGTCAAAAATTGCGATTCTTATCACACACAAGAAATAGACAAGGGGGTAGCGAACCGCTTCACCGCGATCGACCAAATAAATAATTTTAATTCAAAAATGTATACATATATCCTTATCCTTGTAAATAATTTGATCACATAAATAATTTTTTTTTTTTTAATTTTTAATGAGATATTCCATTCATTGGTTTCTTGTTTATGTTCTTTCCTAAAAATTATAAAAAACTTAAAATTTAAAAAAATGTTGCTCACATTTCCAAAAATTTGTATATTACGATTGGTAGTTTGCGTTCGAACGACTATTCGAACGAACGGATACGATTATATACTCGTTCACGTGTGTCATCATGCCAGATTACGATAGAAGCGTTACTATCACGTATGTCATAATACGAAATACAGACTTTTACGTGACGAGTGATACGTTCACGGATATAACGATTCGACCCCAGTTTTTTCCATAAAAGTGGGCAGGAAAAGTCTATAGTAGATAAAAAATGGGTGTTGGGAAGAGACTTAGCGTTGTGGATGGCAAGAGATTTGCTTCCTTTCCATGTAATTTCTCATAATGGAATGAAAGACTTCCTTAAAAAATACAAAGTTGTAGTTGCTGATGATGATATTCCACACTACAAAACACTATCAACAACAGCATTGGATGATGTATATGAGACCCTTCTTAAGGTTGTTGCTAGTAAAATATCCCGACAAAAACATTTCGCATTAACATTCGATTATGTTTAAGCTACAATTGGGATTTAATTTCATAGTTACTGATCAAGGAAGTAACATTAAAAAAGCCATTGGTTTAAGGTGTGTTTAGGCCAGCGCCTAATTTCTTTTTACCACCCTTAGTGAATATATAACAAACCATTGCCAGTTAGCTGTTAATAGTTTTCACTCAACTGTTAATAGCTTTCACTCAACTGGCAATGGTTTCGTTGAAAACTCCCACTTAGCAAGCGATTCTGCTAGTGAGCCTGAAGTACTTTTTCTAGAGAGCGAATCGAGGCAAGACGTCGTCCACCGGCCACCACAACCAGCATCACCACAAGCACAAACCAGGTAATTTTTGGTAATCACGATCTAATAAAGAACCAACATTTTAATTTATTATATTAGACACACACTTTGTGGTTTCATTTATTAATACACTTCCTTTTCCTGTTTCATATTCTCAACGATCGACGCATCGTCCGCGAGTGACTCGTCGAACGTTCGAGACATATTCAGGGTGTATTAACAACCATTTCTGCCTTGGACATGGCCTACATAACTTACTGAATGTTGCTACTAGATGGAACTCTGGCCTTATAATGATGGAACATATATGCTTGATAAAAGAACCGCTCTCTGCTGTACTAACTTCCTTACCAAGTGCACCGAACTTTCTGAATGCATCAGAATGGGAAAGGTTACTTGATTCCATCACTGTATTGAAGCCGATAGAGCATATGACAACAGAACTTTCAGCACAAAACTACCCAACGATGTCACTAGTGGTGCCTATAGTCAGGGGACTGCAATATGCAATAAGATCACAGCAAATGAAAACTACGGAGGGAGAATGCTTGAAAAGTAGTTTGTTGGAAGTAATTTCGAGACGACTTGGCCAACTAGAGTCTGACAAGATGTGTGCCAAATCGACCTTCTTAGACCCACGGCTTAAAAAGATTGCCTTTGGAAATGAAAGTAACTCTAGTAATGCTCAAAAATGGTTGGGAGAAGAGGTATCAGCATTCATACAGCGGAACCAAAGGACTGCTACAGCGCCAGTAATAGAATTACCCGCTGATAAAAGTAAATTGGCGGGGTGCAATAGCGCATTGAAAGTGAAATAAGGCCTTTATTTCAAAAAAGGCTTTATTACACTTCGAAAGCGAAATAAAGCCTTTACAAAAATTTACCCAATTGTGCAATAAAGCCTTATTTTTTTTTATTAAACATAAATGACAACCAACTACCGATATGATTGGGGTTATCACGAAGATTTGATTTCCAGCTGTGCGTCCGTCCCCGCTCCCATCCGCGTCCTCCGGTTCGTGCGTCCGCGCACATCCGCGCCGCCGCCCGAGTTACATTCCGTACCCAAATAAACACATTGTAAACACACTATAATAATAGAATAATAAACATACATATTAAACATATCTCAATTTCCATATCCACACTTTCCTATCCATTCCTATACTTATTAAACGTATCCCAATTTCCATATCCACACTTTCCTATCCATTTCTATACATATTAAACGTATCCCAATTTCCATATCCACACTTACCTATCCATTCCTATACATATTAAACGTATCCCATTTTCCATATCCACACTTTCCTATCCATTCCTATACATATTAAACGTATCCCAATTTTCATATCCACACTTTCCTATCCATTCCTATACATATTAAACGTATCCCAATTTCCATATCCACACTTTCCTATCCGTTCCTACCTAACCCAAGTTGAGTACGAAAGTATTAGTCCCGCGCCCACGGCCATCCACCGGACCATTTTCAAGATTTTAAACCAAGGCATACATGAACCAATTTCTGTAGCAAACGATTTCGCCATTTTATTTCGGCTGCCGAATATTCAAAGTGAAGTTGGCCTCAAAATTGTATTAAAAGTTGTGTCGTGTGTAGCGACAAGGGCAATTTCAATCTTAGCCAGTTAAGTTATAACTTATATAATAAGGTGTCTTTGAACGCGATTCTGGAACAAGATAGTATACATAAGTATAGATAGTGTTGAGAATGATGAGGTTGATCCAATAATTGATACCTTACCATCTGTCCTGCCTTGCACCATTAAAAATACTTTGACATGTATTATTTGTTATGAAAAACAAAGAAATATATTGTTATTGCCATGTAGTCATTTTAAGATTTGCAGTGATTGTTATGAAAAATTGGACGCGGAAAAAAAGGAATTCTGTGTCAACTTTATGTCCAGTCTGTCGGACCATTGTTCAAGAAGCCAAAAACATTTTTGTCTAATTTTCTTTCGTTTATTGGGGTTCTCTTTTTGAATTATTAATATTCCATTAATTTTTCTTAATATGAAAATTTTTTGTTGAATTATTAATGTTCTATTACTTTTTGTTAATATGAAATTCTTTTTCTGAATTATTAATGTTCTATTTATTAACTTTGGTTAACGTGAAATTTGTGTGTAACTATTCAATAAAATACAAAAAGAGTTAGAATATTATTGTTTCATTAAAAAAAAAATGAAAGTGCAATAAGGCCTTTAAGGCTTTATTTCTCTTTCGAAGTGTAATAAAGCCTTTTTTGAAATAAAGGCCTTATTTCACTATTGAGGCCTTAAAGGCCTTAAAGGCCTTATTTCACAAGGCGCTATTGCACCCTGCCAAGTAAATTATCTCTTTGGACTGTACTTGACCAAAAAGTAGCGGAAGCAAAAACTATTTGTTACAACGCCCCTAGTGTTAATGCACATATGTATTTCTTTGGAACAATATCTTAGACAAGATTTCGTTGAGAGACATCAAAACCCTTTAAACTATTGGGACAGCAAAAAGGCAACGTTTCCAGAACTCTACGAGCTTTCCAAAAAATATTTATGTATACCTGCTACTTCAGTTCCTTCCGAAAGGGTTTTTTCTAAAGCTGGGCAAATAATAAATGATAGAAGAAATAAACTTAAAGGTGAAAAGCTAGATCAAATAATATTTTTAAATAGCAATTTTAATATATAATTAACATTTTTTTGCGTTCTTCTGATATTTATATTTATATTTATTTTATATGATATTGAATATCTTTTCTGTGTTTTACTATTTTTATGTTTTATTAAAATATTGAATTAAATTAAACCTTTGTATTGGTTTAATTAAAAATGAATAAAATTCCAGTACTTTTTTGTTGTTTGAAGAGTACGCCTTTGCTTAGTTATTGAATTTGATTAAATAAATGAATGAATGAATGAACGAAAAAATTCATTCCATAGTCAAAATCATTCAGTCATTAACAATCGATAGTTGAAATCACTCGATAGTTCCCAACACTACCAATAATTTAAAATGTCATTCATGACATAAGGTGATGCCATGCCGTCAGTTTTTAATTCGCCTTAAAAATTTCATTCATGACATAAGGTGATGCCAAGCCGCCAGTTTTTTAATTCGCCTTAAAAATTTTACAAGAGTGAATCTAAAACTTTTTTTTTCCAAACTATGAGGCATAACTCATGCTTATGAATTTTAAATTCAATTTTAATTGCAAACACCATATTTGAAAAATATGTTTAGCTAGCAAATAACGCAATTGCAAACCGAAAGTCTCCTTTTACAGCAGTACATGTATGCATTGCCCTTGAACTTACTGAGCAAGAGGTACTTTATTGACAAGTAAGAATTGAAAATAATTATTAAACCAAATTGTATTTAACATTTTCTTTGGTGGCAGGTCACTTTGTCGAAAACATACGACAAATAAAACAATAACGATAACATAAATTTGATGCTAAAGGCAAAATGTTTTTTATTTAATTATTATTTGCAACACTATTGTAAGGTAAGGCAGTTCACACCACATAAGGCCGCCTACACACTATGGTAATGTAAGGCAGTTCACACCACATAAGGCCGCCTCCACACTATGCAATATATATAATATAATTTATGCACTTTTTCTCGACACCCAATCAGTTTTAGATGATATTCAAAACCAAACAACACAAAATCGTCAACAGATTAATTTCAGGAAGATGACTCGCTACAGTACCTTGAAGAAAACCGCGGCGCCACACTCAAACCGGTACCCGCTTTCTTGCACGCCGTGCAAGGGAAAGCATCCATTGCGGCTCTGCTCGTCCTTCCGGGCCAAGACACCGGAGGAGCGCCTACGGGAAGCATTCATAGGCAAATATTGTGTAAATTTTCTTGCGGTCAACCACAGGTCAGCGAATTGCCCCAGCGACGCACGGTGCCGGCGCTGCAACGAAAAGCACCACACAATGCTCCACATCGGGGAAAATACCCGTCGCCGCCCCACAGTGCCTCAAAACCCTTCATGGAGCGAACAAATGAGTTCCGATGATGCTCTCTCCATCTATGCGTCAGACCCTGGAACGGAGACTAGGCCTCTCCAACCAGAACCGGAGGAGGGAGAACTATTGGAAACCGGAGCGGAAACACGGCCTTTCCGCCCATCACAGCCGGGGGAAACGGAAACCCGGACTTTCCGCCCCCTTCTGCAACACGAACGTCGCTCGCACAAACGCCGTCTGCACCGTCGCCAAGCACACAACCCGGCCAGATTGGAGACCAGGTCTCTCCAGCTTCACCGGGCTAGCTCCTTTAGAGCCGGGCTGACGGGTCGAGCCAGTATTTTGACTCCTGCTTTGCTGCCAACGACAGCCATTTTACCGACGGCGGTGGTAAAGAGCGAGGCAAGGGGACGCCTACATTTAGTCAAGGCCACCCACATCAAGCTGGCGGATCCAAATTTCTACAAGTCGTCGCCGATACGCTTGGTGCTCGGCGCGGATGTATACTCCCGCATCATGACCCAACAGGTCATGCCACAAACGTTTGGGCAGCTCCTCGCTCAGGGCTCCATATTCGGCTGGGTGCTTTCGGATACGGCCCGGTACTAAATTAAGCTATCTAAGTATTGTTTTTTTTTTTTGCATTCTTATTTAGAATAAGTATTGTTTTTGGATTGTTATTTTAAAAAATATAATTATAATAACAAATGAATGAACTTAAACTATATTTTCTATTTAGCTGTACTCATATTGTGCCATAAATTTGTACATCGTTATGGTGGTCGATGGACATGTAATTTTTTTTTTTTGTTGCTCACCGCAAGGGGGCCGGTATGTTTAGGCCAGCGCCTAATTTCTTTTTACCACCCCTAGTGAGTATATAACAAACCATTGCCAGTTAGCTGTTAACAGTTTTCACTCAACTGTTAATAGCTTTCACTCAACTGGCAATGGTTTCGTTGAAAACTCCCACTTAGCAAGCGATTCTGCTAGTGAACCTGAAGTACTTTTTCTAGAGAGCGAATCGAGGCAAAACGTCGTCCACCGGCCACCACAACCAGCATCACCACAAGCACAAACCAGGTAATTTTTGGTAATCACGATCTAATAAAGAACCAACATTTTAATTTATTATATTAGACACACACTTTGTGGTTTCATTTATTAATACACTTCCTTTTCCTGTTTCATATTCTCAACGATCGACGCATCGTCCGCGAGTGACTCGTCGAACGTTTGAGACATATTCAGGGTGTATTAACAACCATTTCTGCCTTGGACATGGCCTACATAACTTACTGAATGTAGATTGCTACAATTCCGTCCCGGAATTAAAAAATTTAATTGTAAAATGCAAAAGCATTGTAAGTGCCTTACGTTTCAAGAATCATGTTTTAAGATGTCATGCTGATGACCTACAAATGAAGTTTTATCAAAGATAGATAATTTGGAAGAACTCCTTGCATCCGAAGATGGCGCATGGGTAAATTACGATGACGAATTTGGTCCGCTAGATGATGTTCCTTTAGAATCTTACATAAATATAAATTATCTGGAGGACTTACGAGGTAGTTTGGTAGACAAACGAAACGCCACGCTTAAAAACTCGGTTCAAACTAGGTAAATTTGAAATATAAAAAAGTTTTTCATTGACCATGTTCACTACATATTTTGTTTTAAGTACATTTTTCAAAAACTTTTTGTTTTAATTTTATTATTTAATTCATAATTATTAGGTGGCATAGAGTTTTAGCCATGCTAGACAGTGTTGTTGTCAAAGGACGACAATAAATAAATTACTCTCAGCAAACAAGAAAAATGATTTAATATTACTCGAAAAGGAGGCACAGCTTTTATATTACTTAAAAGATTTTTTACAAAAATTCAAAGAAGCTGTGAGCATCCTTTCGGGCGATTTATATCCGTCAATATCTCTGGCATTGATAATTAGAACTGAGATTATGTCAATTTTAAAGCATGATGATAGTGATCTGACAGAAAAAACATGAACTTAATTCTAATTGAGCAATTGAAATTTAATATAAAAAGCAAATTCGACTATAGATTTCCTGTTACTGACATATTAGTTTGTGCCGCTTTACTGGATCCGCGATTCAGCGCATTGGATTGTGTTTTGAAATATTGTTCGCAAAAATGTTTTACAAAAGTGGAGTTTTTAATAAAAATGTGCAAAGACCTAGTTGGTGATACTGAACAAATAATCGACGACCAGAATAATAATCAATCTCCATCTGCCAGTAAAATATTAAAACTTGCCCAAAAGCACTCTACAAGTTCGAAAAATATGAGTTTAGAAGCGGAATGTCATTTGTTATTAAGTATATCATCATGTGAAGATGTTTTAACTTTTTGGAAGGAAAAGGCAACGGCAATGCCCTTATTATCTACATTAGCAGTGAAAGTTTTATGCATTCTTGCAACCAGCACACCAAGTAAGCGTGTGTTCTCTATTGCTGGTCTCACCATAACAAATAAAAGATCTCAGCTGAGTCCTCACAATGCACAGTGGTTGCGTCCATAGGACAAAATTCAAAAAATTCGTAACAACAAAAATTTGCGAAAAGTTACCAAATCGTCTCTAAAATGTCCAAGCTTCTTCATGGCAAACCGGTTTTTACTGCTAATCTAACGGGACATTCTAAAAATAGAATGCAAAGCGTGATCGACTGTTCAATTTTGCAGCGAAACTGCGCTAAGTTAGTTTTTCGTGAAAACAAAATTGAATTTCAAAGTGGTCAAACGTTTGCTAGAGAGGTCCGAATTTGATTATTTAAAATGAATTTTATTGTTGCAGGTATTTACTTTAATAAATTCATCTTATGAAATTAATTTTATTGATTTATTATTTGTTGTGTATTTTTGATTGATTATCCTTTTTTGTGTATTTTTTTAACGTAATTTTCATGTTTAAATAGACATTTAGTTATGTTACCCCACGATCCCCCCCTTTATGAGTGTTATCAGTGATTTGTCAATGTTTTAAGGTAATACGAATGTTAGGTGTAACTGCCGATATTTGCCCATATGTGAATATTCGTGAATAAACTTAAGCTGTCGTCTTACTGTTGCTCAAATTTGCGACGCTATCTGCTGCTCTTCCTTTGTTTTTGCGATGTTTCTTTTGTATTCGTCCTTTGTGTTTGTGTGCAATGTTGCATATTTTTTTTTTTTTCTAATTTTTATGCTATCTTTTTTTATAGGCGCTTCTTGTAACTGCGTATTTTCGCGCATGCACATTCTTGATCTTTGGTGCACAGAAGAGGGCGCGAATGCGAAAAGAACTCGAAGTGTCATTGGTTTGGTAGAACAAAGCATTAAAAACAAAGGCTACGCAGTAGAGATGAGGAAACTTAACATTTGTATTGGTTACATTTGCAAAAAAATTATTTCTTATTGGACAATCGTTGTAAGATTTCAATTGTTCGATATCAATCCCCTTGGTTGAACACTGTCGAAACAATTATAATTGAGCCTGTTTGTGTTCCTGAACAAAGTTTTTCAAGTGCTGCACGCGGACGTCCCAAAATTGATTTTGCTGAGTCCTCAAAAAGAACGAAACGTCGTCGGATAGCGCTGATAGAAAAACAAGATGAGTCTGCAGCTTCTGTTTTGCGCTCATCCGATTTTCCACCGATCCTGAAGTCAACCGAAGCAAATATTGAAAAGGTTTTATCGCTTTTAATGGACACTGGAATAACGAAACACCAATACTTGCTCATTCGTGAATTTGTGAATAGTGAAGTGTCTTGCAATATATTGCCAAGCGACGAAAAAATTCTCAACTTTAAAACATCAAGATATCCAAATGACATAACAGTAGCTGAAACATATGCAGAAGTCGAGCTGCAAAGTTTACCAGACAACACCGCTTCTAGTATTTTACAGCTCCAAAGAACTGTAATTGAAAATTGTCTTGAAGGAACGGAGAACACATTAACATTAATTGGAAAATGGGGGTTTGATGGCAGTGCTGGGCACAGCGAATACAAACAAAAGTTTTCTAACTGTAATGATTCGCAACGATATTGTAAGCTTTAGCCTCAGGATATTCTCTCCCACGGGACCACTAGACAAAGTATTACTTCATGGGAGAGAAGAAGACGTTTAAGTCTCCTCTAATGCACGGACTGACTGACGCCTAATCTGTTCTAAATGTCTCAACTTTGTCATAATTAGATTTGCCGCTCTACTGACAGCTTTCCACTTTACAGAGGACTCACACATATGTGCAGTCAAATTTTCCACCGTGATACTACCTCCCAGGGTGGTTTTCAACATTTCCTTTATACTTGAAAACCGTGGGCAATAAAAGAACACGTGTTCAGAGTCTTCTATACACTCTGTACACGTCGGATAGTATTGACTAAAGTCATGACGATATTTGAAGAGATAGCTTCTGAAGCAACCATGCCCACTGAGTATTTGGGTAAGGTGGAAATCCAGGTCTCCATGTTTCCTACCTATCCACGAGTGTATGTCCGAAATTAGTCGGTAGGTCCACCGTCCTTTGCATGAAGTTTGCCACCGCTGCTGCCACATTGCAATGCTTTTTATTCTCTCTTCTCTTTTTGCTGTGGTAGACGTCTCTCCTAAGTTATATATTCGCGCGAATTCGTCACCCTGGATGTCAATCGGTGCCATAGTGGCTAATACCTCAGCAGCGTCATTTGAAATGGTTCGGAAAGCACTTATCACTCGTATTGCTGAAAGCCTATGCACAGTGTTAATTGGTCTAGCATATGATTTTGTTTCTAGTGCCTGTATCCATATTGGAGCCGCATACAGGATCACTGAACTTATTGCCTTAGCTATTAAACATCGTCGACTGGAACGCACACAGCCTTTATTTGCCATCATTCTAGACAACGCATTATATATTCTATTTGCTTTACTTGTCGCATTTTTCAAGTGTTCTTTGAACTTGAGTCTTGAGTCCACTATTACCCCAAGATACTTCAACTGCGGCTGTGAAGTAATCTCACATTCTCCGATGGTCAGCGATATTTTCTCCTCAATTTTCCTTGAGCTTATGAGCAGGACTTCTGTTTTCTGCTCAGCCAGCTCTAGACTCATAGTAGTACACCATCGGCGCAGACCATTTATGCTGTCATTGCATTTGATCCGGAGGTCATCCAGATGTTTAGCTACAGCTACCACTATGAGGTCATCCGCATAAGCGACTGTTTTCACATTTTTTGATTGCGGTATTCTTAACACCCCGTCGTACATCAGGTTCCATAGCAGCGGGCCTAAAGCCGAGCCTTGCGGTACTCCACTGGAGATAGGGTAGCTCTGAGTTCCCTCGTCCGTCTCGTATAGCAATCTCCTATTTTGAAAATAACTCATTATAATATTTATTAGATACTGAGGAGCATGTATATCGTGTAGAGCTTTTCTTATATTTGCCCACTTTGCGGAGTTGAACGCATTCTTCACATCCAGGGTTATTAGCGCGAAGTATTTTTTCCTACCACCTTTCTATCTTTTTCCGCTTATTGCACATTTTGCAGTATCAACTATTTCTCTTAGTGCGTCAATAGTGGACCTCTTTTTAATAAAGCCGTATTGTCTCTCTGATAATCCGCCGGCTTTTTGGATTGCTAACTCCAAGCGGTTTCTTACAATGCTTTCGTACACTTTTCCAATTGTGTCGAGCATGCAAAGAGGTCGATAAGATGAAGGTTCTTCTGGTGGCTTTTTTGGCTTTGGGAGTAGAACCAGACGCTGTATCTTCCACGGATCAGGGAACAGCTCTTCTAATATACACGCATTGTACATGTTAACAAATAAGTTGGGTCTTAGAGTTATGGCTTCCTTGAGGGCTCTATTTGGTATACCATCTATTCCGGGCGCTTTAAATGATTCTGTGAGGCTGAGTTCGTTATCACCTCCCTGGTTAAGCTGGTGGCGGCGTCTAGCTGAGTGACAGAGCTTCCTCAGCTTGGCGATTTCGTCGTTCCACCAGTATACCGGCTTCCTATTTATATTGCACCTCGTCCTGCGCATAGTTGCATCGCATGCTGCAACTAGCTCCTTCTGCACAGCGGATACTAAGTGGGCCGCATCTTCGCCTGATGCCTTTGCCTCACTCCAAACACTCTCAAAAACGCCAATATCCAATTCTTTTTGCCGCCAGCTTCGTTTTCGACAAGTATTTCTACGACAGAGTTCCGTTTCCTGGGAGAGCGAAACTTCGGCAATTATAGCCATGTGGTCGCTATTTGTATACATGTCTGACACCTTCCACTTTATATGCCTGCTAAGCGCAACGTTAGCAAACATTAGGTCTATTATTGATCCTTTACTTCCCTTTTGAAAGGTATTTTGTGTCCCACTGTTTATAATCATAAGGTTTGTTTGACTCAAGAACTCTAAAATGAGGCGACTACGATGGTTTGTAATTCTACTACCCCAAGCAGTGGACCATGCGTTGAAATCTCCCGGTATTATTATTGGCGATTTGCTTCTGATTTCTAGAGACAACTTCAGGAGAAAATCTTCAAATTCGCTAATTGTTGCGCTAGGTCGAGCATAGCAGCTTACAAAAAATATTCCTTGTATATTCGCCCATGTAAAGCCATTATGGGTTTCTTTGGAGCGAGATGTGAAGGCTTGTCCTTTGCAGGCCCATATTGCTGTTTTGCCACTTATATCTTTACACCAAGTGCTTTCCGAACGGTGAGAATATTGTTCGCTTCATATGGCGACATCTATGTTTTCTTCTAGCACCATCTGTTTTAGAAGGTCTTGTGCTGCAGCGCAATGATTGAGATTGAGTTGCAGTATCTTCATTTTTCCGTTGACTTCAACATATCTGCGTATTTAGGACAGGCCTTACTCAGAACAGAGTGTTCCCCTTTGCAGAGCATACAACTCGGGGAATTCGTACATGTCTTTGCCATGTGACCTGCGGTTCCACAACGAGTACAAAGGGATGACCTATCAATGGGGCTCCTACATTTGTGTGCGATATGTCCTAGTTGGAAGCACCTAAAACAACGAGTAATAGGTGAAAATTCACGGAGACGACAAATAGACCAACCGATCTTTACTTTACCGCACTTAAGCAAAGTTTTGGCATCCTCAGCCCGTAGGCATATAAGCGAAATTTGAGTGCCACTTCGAGTTTTCCGCAAATTTTTTATATTTTGCTTCCCCAGGTTTTGGATCCCACACTCCTTTTGTAATGCCTCGCAGATTTCTTCAGGGGTGGTTATCTCATCCAAGCCTTTGCACATAATGGTAATATTATGAGTTTTTGGCTGTATTACGGCCATATCACCAATAACTCCGTCTAGGGCGCTTTCGAACGTATCGGCTCTCTTTTCTGTTTGACTTGTTAATTCGATTAGTAGGTCTCCTTTGAGAGTTTTTCTAATATACCTCACGTTTGAACCCAGTTCTTCGAGGCCGCTGTCACATTTTATTTTTTTCAGTATATCTGCATACGATGCTCCATCTTTTTTTGTTAAGATAATAGCGTCTGGTTTCGATCTGATTCTCTTTTCAATCGGTTTCTTCTTTCTGACAACGTCTACCCATTTTTCGCCTGCGGGCTTGACTCCCAAACTGTCTTTCTGCATGCATTCAGTGGCCTCGCTATATGCTGCTTGCACTTTATAACTCATGTTTTTCGGCTTCTTTGTTGGTGGCAAATATCCCAATATCTCGCGAGGTCTCTTTGGGGCATTTTTATCACTTTGGACAGGGGATACCTGCGACGCCTTTACGACCATAACTCTTTTCGACGGATTCTTTTGCTTTTCTGCCTTGTCATACAAACTTGTGATACAGCTTACCAGATCACGCATAGCTTGGTTAATATGTCTCTGACCAGACATCATGCTTTCGAGCTCTTTAATTTTCTTACCCAGTTCGCAGAAAATATTGGGATCTTCACTATTTTGAAGCTGCTCAGATTTGCCACCTTTGCCTGCTTGGTCGGCATTTTCACATATTTTTGCTGATCCAGCAGCGGTGGGTTCTTCAGTTTTGCCTTTTGGAGGCGTTCTCAAGATTTTTGAGTGTAATTATGTGTGCATGTAAACAAATTTGCAAGAACCAGAGAACTTAAAAGTATAGACAGAGAACATAAAATTTGTTAACATTGTATGTAAGGTCGGAATTCGCCTCGCAATTTTAACATTGTTTACAATTCTCTCACATATTCTAACCGAGAATATGAAGAGACAGAGGCATATATATGTCGAAGAAGAGAATATGAAGAGACTCCCAACGAAGAATTTCGTTTTGCTAGTTTATATTTTGTTTCATTTTGACACCGAAAACGTGTACTAAATACATTATGTTCTCTGTCTCACATACGCAAGAATATGAAGAGACATAAATATATGTATGCATGAATATGAATATGAAGACATAAACACATGCATGCATGCTCCTTATGCAAGTTCATACATATGAATACATATTTACGCACGTTGGACGGCGAAGCTGTTACAGCGGCAAGGGAAGCGGTAACAATCGGCGATCGTTTGTTAGTTTCTTTCGCGTCTCGTCGCGTCAATGCTTCGACAGATTGATGTGCTGAACACATAGAACGCGACAGACTGCAAGCGCCATCTGAATCTGATATTGAAATACACACATTCTTAAGGACACAGTTATTTAGAAGATAATTTCGTCTATCTTGGAACTAGCGTAAACACCCCCAACACTGTCAGCCTATAAATCCAACGCAGAGTAACTTTTGCCAACAGGTGCTACTTCGGACTGAGTAGGCAATTGAAAAGCAAAGTCCTCTCTCGACAAACAAAAACCAAACTCAATAAGTCGCTCATAATTCCCATACTGCTATATGGTGCAGAGGCTTGGACGATGACAACAACCGATGAGTCGACGTTGCGAGTTTTCGAGAGAAAAGTTCTGCGAAAGATTTATGGTCCTTTGCGCGTTGGCCACGGCGAATATCGCATTCGATGGAACGATGAGCTGTACGAGATATACGACGACATTGACATAGTTCAGCGAATTAAGAGACAGCGGCTACGCTGGCTAGGTCATGTTGTCCGGATGGATGAAAACACTCCAGCTCTGAAAGTATTCGACGCAGTACCCGCCGCGGGAAGCAGAGGAAGAGGAAGACCTCCACTCCGGTGGAAGGACCAAGTGGAGAAGGACCTGGCCTCGCTTGGAATATCCAATTGGCGCCACGTAGCGAAGAGAAGAAACGATTGGCGCGCTGTTGTTGACTCGGCTATAATCGCGTAAGCGGTGCCTACGCCAGTAAAGAAGAAAGAAGATATGTGCATACATGTATATATTGCACACACACATTCATATATATACATATAGATAGAGAAAAAGAAGTTTTACTTCAGTCGTGCGGTCATAAGCACACTCTCTTTTTTCAATAAAAAATTTTTCTCCAATTTGTTGTAGTATTTATTTTGTTTGTATTATATCTATTGTATTTATTTCATAAATTTGTTGCAAAGAAAGCCGGCTCGCCGCCGCCTCGCCGCTGGTTCTGTTAGTGCTTTACGCCGCCGCCGAAGCGAAAGCACTCGACGTAAACCTCTAGTACAGTATTTATCATCCCTCCATAAAAAAATTTTTAAAATAGCTTATAGCCTACCTTTAGCTTTGCTAAATAATTAGGCATGAAAATCTGTAACATAATTGTGTATGCAAATTAGTTTTGGGTGAGAATTGTGCTTGCACTAGGTACGTTTAAGGGGAGTCGATTTGACGCAATGGGCTAAAAGGTTGGTTAATGGTTTGAGTTTTTGTTATAATACTTAAAATGTAGTATTTAGCTTTTATTTTAGCGGATTGCATACTTTTAGGCGGGCTCTAACTAAATGTTCGCCCCCCTGCACATTTGTTCACAATTGAAAAAATTTACGGTACGCTTTTGTGAATAAGCTTTAAGGCTTTGAATGTGTCATTGTGTTGCCATATTAGTTAATTGATTAATTAAGACGGTCTACTCTGATGTGGGTTAACGTACTTTGTAAGAAAAAGAGCTCATTAATTGAATAAAACCACCTATGCGATGGTAGAGAGTCTTCTTTATAGACTTGTCTAGGTCCAGAACTAATTTAAGTTTTTATTATTAAAAAAAAAAACACCCAACAGTTATAAATGTGGTAGTTTCAGATTGTTGGGAGGATTAAAATTATTTGTATGGACACGTCACAATCTTTTGAGACCCCACATTATCAGCTGGTACTTTTTATACTCTTGTAACCAGTTACTACATAGTATTATAGTTTTGCTCACCTAACGGTTGTACGTATCACCTAAAACTAAGCGAGATAGATGGGTTATATATATGTATATAAGCGATCTGGACGAAGAGAAAAGTTGAATTTCGGTTGACTGTCGGTTTGTCTGTCCGAGCACAAATCGCCACTAACCGAAAATACATAAAGTTCCATAACTAAGCGCTCAATCAAGATATGAAGCTGTAAGCACAAGGAATGGCAGTAGCTAAGGGCACCTGTGGGCACAACCTTTTTGAAAAAGTGGGCGTGGCCCCGCCGTCTAATAATGTACATAGCTCTTAAACCACTTAAGCTGCAACAACCAAATTTGCTGAATATAAATCTTATAAGAACTTCTATCGACCAAAAGTGAATGAAATCGGCGGATAATCCCGCTCATTTCTACTAAAAGCACGATAAATTAATAACTAAATACGCCAGAGATCACCAGGATGGTATGAGAAAGCTTTATGGAAGCCGGTTTGAAAATTAGACGATGAGTGTGGCACTGCCAACATTTTGTTGTAGTCCCATATCTCGGGAACCGACTAACTGATTTCGACAAATATAGTACCATTGTAAAAATTTACGTTGCGCTTTTGTAAATAAGCTTTAAGACTTTGAATGTGTCATTGTGTTGCCATATTAATTAATTCGCATCTTCGACCACCTGACATTTCATCGATTGGAGGAGAAGCTATTGCGTTTTAAGTGTCAGTATGTTTGTGTTATCGGTGCGAAAATGTGCTTCAAACAAAGAACACACATTAAATATTGTTTTAAAATTGGTAAAACTTTTACCGAAACGTTTCAATTGATGAAACTAGTTTATGACGATGATTGCCTATCCCGTAGCAGAGTGCACGAGTGGTTTCAACGTTTTCAAATTGGTCGTGAGGACATAAATGACGATCAAAATGCGGGCCAGTCAAAATCTGTGATCACCGGAAATTCCTTCGAAGCTGTGCGTGAAATCATCATTGAAATTCATGGAAATGGAATTGAACATCTTTAAAATATCGATTTATCACATTTTGACCGAACATTTGGGTTTACGAAAAGTGTGTGCACACTTTGTTCCATAGATTGACCAAAAATTGCTCAGAAACCATTTCATCGATTGACGCTTGTGACCGATTATTTGACAAAAAAATCACATTTTACCCATTACCTCTCCCCGTATTCACCTGATATGGCACTGTACGACTTCTTCCTTTTCGGAAAAATGCATTTGCCCATGAAAGGAAAGTGTTATGCAGACGTAGATGCCATTCAAAAGGCTTGCACCGGCATACTGGCGGCCATACTGGCCAACGAGCTAAAACACTCATTCGACATGCTTTTGGACCGTGCAAAAAGCTGTATTGAAGCAGGCGACTATTTTGAATAAAATAATTTGATTTTGCCGAAAAAAAACATTTGTTCTGTTGTTTTTAAGTCCGGTTTACTTTGGAACGCACCTTGTATATCTACATATTAAGCGCTAAACCAGAAATTTTTTGGGAAAACTTGTACACTTTTTCCACAATTTCATTGATTTTTTCATTAGAATAAAGTGCCCTCGCTCTCGCAGCTACTGTGTTATATATCGGCAAATATGATAACTCATGTGTTTTATATTGTGTTATACCCTTGCATGAAAATGATAAGAACTGCGCATTTGAAAATTCTGCATTTTACTCTCGCAAACGTGTTATAGTATATAAAAAAAAGAAATTTATTAATTGGGAATAGCTTTAAAGTCAACCAGATTGTTCAAAAATTTTACGCAATCTCTTTTTACTAGACCCTAAAAAAAACTTTACACATTAAAAAAAAATAACGGTAAAAATTACTTTGTAGAGTTACAGTTCGTCTCATTTTGTCATTGCACCAAACGGACAACTATCGACTGTTACCATAATTGTGTTCATGTTTTTATTCCACTTTTTATTTGCTATGTCAAGTCATTAAAATTTATTAGATGTCTTGATTACAAATTAATTTATTTACCATATACAATACATATTTAAATTAAAAATTATAATTCCTAAAATTCTTGTTTATCATTTTTTATCTGACATAAAAGTGAGGCAAAATTAATCAACTTTTACAACGCTATAAATCTTGCGAATAAAAAAAAAACACGCCATAAAACCTATCGTTCCAGTAAGTAAGAAGAAAAGGAACACCATAATACAAGTATAACCAAAGTACAAGAACATTGACGCACCATCTTTAATAGACAGTTTAGTTAAAAAGTAATGACAACAGTAAAAGAAAAGATAGGCGGCAGTAAATCCAGACGTTAAAAAAGATCGCCACCACCAGTGATAATCCTCTGCACAAAGATGAAAATAACATAGTAAAACTGTAGTTTCTGAACATGTTATAACCAATATTAGGAAAACAAGAAATAAGAAACCGAACATATAATACATTTGACTGGACCAAATTGAGCTAAGGATGAAAAATAACTGTATAAATATACATCCAAAGGGTAAAACTCCTCCCATGATAATTCCCGGAATTGGTTGTGTGTAAATCGATTGATCTGGAATCTGACGTGGAATCTGATTTGTTCGAACCGGATGCTCCAAAGCCTAAAAGAATAAAAAAATATTAACTTCAATTTAAATTTAAAAAGATTTTGTATTAGTTCAGTGTTATTAATTCCATATAAAAACTATTACGCTTTACAACACTGGGTATTGGACCTAGGTTTTTTGATACACACAGACTGAGCCAAAAAAAATTTAATTTTTCCGTTTTTCAAAGTTAGCTTCTAAAGAAATATATGTCTTCAAATTTTGAAATTGAGCTCATTAAAAATATCAATAATAACGAGGTTAGTTAAAAAAATAATAGTAACTAAATAGCAAATTTTTCAAAATAAAGCCCGTATTTTTTGATATTTATATAAAAATTTTGTAGTGTAACGGATTTCTTTATAAATCGCCTAGCTTATTAATACCTCTTAAGGGGTTAGGGGTTTCAAAAAACTATTTTTTTTTTGGCATTTTCGTTAAGTGTAATATCTTAAAAATATTATCTAAAAATTTCTCGTTGATCCGAAAATTAGTTTTTGAGTTATTCGACAAAAAAGAGAGCTCGGGCACTTCAAAACGCTATTGTGAAACTTTAAACGCATTTTTCTCAAAACTATGTTTTGACAACTGTAACTCAAAAACCGCTCACCAACTGACTACCCTTAAGTTTGATCATTGGATTGTGAAATACTATATATTTATCTTTATTTCTTTTTCCAACATTTTAACACTTTATTACCTATTATCCGAGCTTAGAACATCTATTTATATCCCAATTACTCTTTACACGTCAACACCAAAACTGTGACCACTGAATATTCGCCCTTATTTAATAGATCATTAACAAAACTTTCGTCACTCGAACATTCTGCTATCTACGAATTTTGCTGTCTGGTTAATTGCAGTTTATTGTCCTTTCGATTTGTAACGGAAAATTCGCATCAAGAATTTCGTGTGAAATGTTCGAATTTCGATATGCTGTCAAATATGGTTTTGTTTTCATTTAGAGGCATTGAATCGTAAACTTTTAATTATTTTTTGTTTTATTAATATATTTTATATATACTTTTTGATTAAAATTGAATGGCCTCATATTGGGTAGAAACTTGGAAATTGATAGTTACCTTTTTTCATTTTGAAATTGATTCCGATTGCCCTTGCTTTAGGAAGAATGAATTAATCATTCCAAATACATGCACTATATCCTTGTTTTCTTTTTTAAAACCATATTTGTCTTAACCAAAAACGTCAACTGTATTTAGTTATGTAATAGGATTTTTCGAATACGGGAGATTTTTTCCTCGGGAAGTTCACGAGAAGAAAACCACAAATTTGTAAATATTGCCATGGGGAATGACGAAAATCAATTTTTTTCGCTTAAAATTTATACGACCTCCTTAAAGTCAGTGATGTTTTTTTGTTTGTCATGGTTGTCATGTGAGGCCAGTTCATCAATGAGACTTTCGAAAAAATTTAAGGCGTCAAATCAAAATTTTGCATACACGTATTATCACTCCACGAAAATGGATCATTAGTATATCCTAAATTTCTTAGGTAATGCGTGCGACACCTATTTTTGTAATTTTCACTTCGCCAAAAATAAACAAAAAAATCTTCCATTCCAACCAATTGTTCTAAAAACTACTGTCAAGAGAATTTGACATATTGACAATTGATCAAGAAAAGAGATTTTTAGTTACGTCGAAGAATCCTGTTATAATTTTGATAAATTGACAATCTTGACAAATTATCAAGGTGTTGAATTTGTAAATTGCGCTGAAAAGTGGTGTAAGTTTGCTACAAAGTGTGTAACAGCAAGAAAGAAATGCCGCACACCTTTTTAAGTATATAAGTACGTACTATATACAGCGTAACAGAGGATTTAGCAATGTCCATTTATATATATGCGAACTAGTCCCTCAGTTTTCCGCTAATATCGGACTACTATATCATAAACAAATTCCTCGATCAAAATAAAGTTCTTTTTATTTTCAAAAATTTGAACATATTTTTCAAGTGAAACTACTTTTACTAGCTATTATCCAAACTCTTATCTTCACAAAATTTTATACATATTATCGTCAAATGAAAGGCTACTATCTCCAAACATATTGTTCCTAATGTACTATAGAATAGAACCACTCTAGACTGTAGCTGCCTTGAAAACTGTCATTCACAACTGAAAAGACATTTTTATTTGGCGTATCACAGTGGGCGATTGGGCCTCGTTAGCGGCATTTAATTAATAACTTCTAAACGAAAAAAGATATCTTCAGACGGTTTTTTTTTCACAGTTTAGAAAAAAGTCATAGAATTTTTTAAGAAAAAAAAAATTTTGTTTAAATTTATTTTTTTAATTTTTAAATTTGTTTTAAATTTTTTTTATTTTTTTTTAATTTCAAAATTTTTTTTTACCTTCAATAAACAAATTTTATAAATAGAAATTATCTTCGGAATCTTCGGAATCAGAATCAGGCATACATATCTAGATGCTTCATTAAAGCAAGCTCTTTACATCATCGTCCATAATAATATTTTTTGCAGTCGAAATTGAAGACCCATTTGACAATGAAGATATCAAGGGGTCAGACGAAACTAATAAAGCATTTATGACATCTTTATGCCGATTCTTTCTCGCAAAGCAATCTAATGGGTCGACAATATCGGGTAGAAGAAGACCGATTGTTTTTTCCATAAAACTGTCGATCCTTTCTGCACTATCAATGGTACCATACAAATTGAAAATAAATATTGATCTATCATCTCTCCATCGAAGTCATTAAATATTTGCCTGTAAGTAGAATGGCCGCTGTTGCCATCACAACCCCAATTGTAGGTAGCAGTTAATTGGGAGTTATTGCTATTTTCAATATGGTTTTGAAAACTTTCTGGGTGTGCTTCAATAATCCTAGCAATCGTATGGTCTACTAAGCTTTGTAATGGTACTTCAGCGAAATGATCAGTGACCGTGATGACACTAGGATAGCATTTTTTTTCGCACAACGCAGTTTGTCGTAGCATGGATATTTATCGGTGTTTTGCCCTTTAGCGGCTCTCTTTGACATATTCCATGTGTACTTGGTATGTCCAACATCTACAAATAGCGCCAGTGCTTTTTCATCAGAAAGTTTTGCCGGTAGACGCTGAGGGGTACTCATAGTTTTCAAAATCTTACCGCTAAACTCTTCGTCGGCGTTTAGCATTGACACCACCTGTGAAGTACGTTTTCCACCTTTATACAAGCTACAGCTTGCAGCTACCAACAATGCTTCTAATGGCACATCTTCAGTAAGGCCTGACAATTTCTTAACTTGCGTTTTTTTGCAACACTCCGAAATATCTTTTTGTGGACGTCCAATAATTTCGGAAGATGATCTTTCAATCCATACTAACGGCGTATCTAGCCATTCCTGGTTTTACAGTTTTTCCACTTTTCCACAAGCTTACTAGTAAAATTTCGCAGCTTTTTACCAATCTCGTACTGCTCCTCCCGAGTATATTTAAGGTTTTTGAGAACAGTACCAAATACAAAGTTTTCCATGGTGAGAAACTTCTTGGTTGGGATCGCTTCTTCATGCCATACTAAAAAAAGTACCCGTTTTGCTACCGACATTGTTCCTAAAAAGTGCCATGATTTAAAGGTTAGCAGGTAATAGCAGTTCATATTACACATTTTGGACGCACAATGACTCATACTTCCAGCTAAAAAAAGAGTTAGACCTAATCCGTGCGAATGTTGTAACTTCTACTCCACGAACGACAGGTGCACGCTAGTGCGGGCTAGTTGTTAATACACTTAATTACCACTACGTTTAATGAACAACACATTTACAGACAGATCACAAACACTGATTTTTTGTGTAATATATACCTTGAAGTTAATAAAAAGCCACACTTTTAATAAAACAAGTAAAAATTGTAAATTTCCAAGGAGCTCGAAATCAATGCGCACAACAAAGAAAAAATATTGTAAACCACTTGCTAAAACATATTTTGTGTTTGACAGCTCACAGCTGATGATCAGCTGATCGTAGAGCTTATAAAAAACCGCCAAAAATCTAATCAAAGCATCTGTTATCGATTTGTGAAAAAAATTAACGCTTTTTCAAATTTCAAAATTTGAATTAAATTCCGCTAGCGAGGCCCAATCGCCCACTGTGCGTATGCCCGAATCTAAAAATCTCTTGACAAAATTTTCAGATCGGAACACTATAGCAACTAGCTGCTATTGAAAAGATTGATCAAAATCAAGATTTTCGTAAATCATCTTTTTTCTTATTAAGGAGGGGTACGGTTTTCATGGTAAAAAAAATTACTCTTTCTGCGAATTTATTTCTTAAATATGGGTAAAGTAATTTTATTCGGACCTTTTAACAATATAGGGAATTTTTTTTTCGTCACATTTTTTTAAAAGTTCAAAGACCGTGTTCACAGTCCTTTCAAAACTACTTAACCGACTCATTTCAAACTTTATACACATTTTTGGCGTATAAAATACGTTCCTCCATAGTTTTTCAAATGTGTTTTTTACATTAACGGTGTTTTCCACCCACAAAATGGCGAATTTTTTAGTGTTAAAATGAAAAATATTATATATATCAGAGAACGAGGGGGAAGATTTGGTTATAATTTGAATAGTTCTTCTTGGTTTTCTATTTTCGAATAATTTTCAGCCTAGTTATGGTGAACACCGCAGTGTTTTTTTTTTTCAAGACGTTCCGGGAAAAGCTCTGTTACCGGCTTATGTTTCACTATTTCTGCATGAAAATATTACCCTAAATTGTCAAAAGTATGTCCTATAATGTAAAAAAAAAGTCCGAATAAAATTACTGAATTCATATTTAAGAAATAAAGTCGCAAACAAATTTCTTTTTTATCTTAAAAACCTTACACAGTCGAGCAATGAGCAAAGGAAATGGCAGTTGGGTAACCGAAAAAGACATTCCTAAAGCATCAGTGAAGCGGCAAGTTTCACTTAAAGGAGATGGTACATGGTTTGTCCGGAAAGTAATAGGACTGAGTCGATTTAAAAAAAAAAATTATTGAACTAATCGTTACAATTCTTTAAAAAATTTCAAAATAGGTTCCTTCTGCGTCGATGCAGAGTTGCCAGCGCGATTTCCAAGCAAGTTGGCATGCCGGCCTCGGTTAGGTAGCTGTTCACAAGAAAGGTGGTGTGAACCGAGGCGTTGTCGTGGCGCAATTTCCAATCGGCTGCGATGTCTTGTCGGACCCGATTGATCCTTTGTTTGAGTCTCTTGAGGACTTCCACGTAAATTTGGCGCTGACAGTTTGTTCAGGAGGAACAAATTCATGGTGGACGATGCCTTTGATGTCAAAAAAGACAATGAGCATCGTTTTCACTTTGTATTTGCTTATTTTTCCGGTCTTGATCAGCGACCTCTTCACGGCCCTCCAAAAAGGGCCTGATGTCACCGAAACACACTATTTCTTGCTAAAGCAACATCATTGATCATATCAAACGTGTCTGTTACAGATTTACCGAGTTTCACACAGAATTTTATCGCGTACCTCTGCTCTAATGAACGCTGCAATTTTCGGTTTGCATCACTTACAGAAATACGTCGGCCGAAAATGTTTGTCTTGACTGTCCAGGTGCTCGGAGATAACTGACCAGCCACTTGTTCCTTAGTTAGGAACGCTCTCTCTACCGAATTCAGTCGGTGCGAGCACGCTCCGAAGTACAGTCGTGGCGGAAGAAAATCAGTCCTATTACTTTCCGGACAAACCCTATACAAGGCCATGTAGGAAAAGCTAGTCAACGTTTAGCGAAATTGTCGAACGTGGTGTATGTGACCGCAGTAGGGGTGATGGTTCATCTCCCACGAATAGTGCAAAAAAGTAGCTGGGGCTGCGGAACGGCACGATAAGTAGCAGGGTGTTAAACTACCGCCTGGAGAATGAAGTTTCTTCGAACGGAATCGATGCCGTCTTGTTCTAAGAGAATCAAAGAGGTGAGTCGCTTTTCGAAGTCGTTATTGAATATATTGGAGGTCCTCGACCTCACCCTAGCTTCGAACGCGATGGGACCTCAGATCTTAGACTGGAGGGTTTTAGAGGACCACTAAATCACTGACCACAGGTACATTGCATTCAGTTTAGACGTAGCACGTCCGTATTGGACAACCTATAGGGACATCAGAAAAACGAACTCGAACTTATTCTACAGAAAGCTCCGACTGGCCTTTTCAGGCGCCGGGAAAGTAATCCTTGCTCTCTACCGACTCTGTGGATTAAAACGTCGAAGTCTTCAGCATAGCATGTAAAACTTCACTAGAGAGCTCTTGTTTAATTACATTACCAAGAGGCAGAGGGAAACGTTTCTGTTGGATACTGAAATTCTCTTGCAGACGTCTTTTCAACAAAGATCTCTAAAATGGGACAACTATTGAATGGGCTTTGTACAAGGCTGGCCTGGCAATCATAATAAGTCATAACACTATTAACTTGCTCCTAGACACTCGCTTTATGAGTAATCTTTCTACTAACTCTTGGAGTGCCTGAGACTGACTGCGCTTCCTGACTCGAAAGGATCATAAGTAACAAAGAGTTTGCAGTGGAAACCTTCCTCGATATCAAGGGGCACTCAACCACGTTTAGCCGGAAACTGTCATTGAAGCATTGAATAGTAAGTTTGGGGTTAAATCGACCCTTAAGCATCTCATCCTCAAACTTCTCCGCGATCGAACGATCGCAGCAGAGTTGGGAAAGTCGGCTGGCGTGTCTATGCAGACCATATAGCTCTTATGGTTTAGGGAAATTTTCTGAATATCTTGTACGAATTAACTTAGAAGTACCTTATTATCGTAACCGACCTGGCTGCTGAAAACGAGTTCTCCGAAAATCCTAACAAAACCGAACTGGTTTTATTTACTAGTCACAGACACAGTTAAGTCTCTATGATTCATCGAGGAATGGTCAAGGAAGACATCGTTTGACGGTACGGCTGCAGGGAAGACATTGACAAAGGGAGCGGACTCTCACCAAAACCATAGTTAAGCCTCTAATGTTCTACGGTATTTTTGCTTGCTGAAAAATTCTGGAACTACACTCGCGAAAAAATTGGCGAGTGTTCAACGGGCTGTTCTCATCAGTGCACCACGAACCACACTAACAATGACACTGAATAGCCTGTTGCTTCTATTACCAGTGGACATAACTACGACGTGTATAGCTGCGAAAATTGCCCTTAGACTCAGAGAGCCTGGGTAATTAGATGATTGTGAGCCTGGACTCCTTTAACACGTTGATTTCATTCCAAAAAACGTGGAATAAACAGGTCGCCGCGCCTAGCCCTGAACTATTGGGCTTTAAACCCAATCAGCAAGCGCTGGTAGGAGATGTAGCAGCTGTGCAGTCGCAAGGTTCTTTCGGCCCCAGGTAAATCGTAAGAGGTCTAGGGAACTCTTCGCTCCCAGCAAGGTTTATCCAGGTTTTCGTGACAAAAAAATTACTTTTTTGGCGAATTTATTTCTTAAATATGGATTGAGTAATTTTATTCGAACCTTTTGTACATTATTGAGCATACTTTTGACAATGTAGGGTAATTTTATTTTTCGTCACTTTTCTAGTTTATACATTTTATTCGCGTTTTTCTCAAAACTAGTTTTTCAAAGTCCGCCTCCACTGTCATTTCAGAAATGCTTGACCTATTCCTTTCAAACTTTGTATACATTTTTGACATATAAAATACCTCCCCCCGTTTAATAATTGTTTTTTTTTTTTGCATTAAAAGTGTGTTCCATCCACAAAATGGCGGAATTTTTCAAATGGCCGCCAAAAATTTTTGAATGAAAAAAAAATATATCAGAGAAGGATGAGGGGAAGATCTGATTATAATTTGACTATTTTTTCTTGGATTTTTATTTTCGGATAATTTCAAGCCGAGTTATGGTGATCACTGCAAAGTGTTTTTTGTCAAGATGTTCTGGGAGAAGCTCTGTTAACGACTTATGCTCCATATTTCTGCATGAAAAAATTACCCTACATGGTTAAAAGTATAGTAATTAATGTACATAAGGTCCGTAACTACTCAATCCATATTTAAGAAATAAATATTATACACTGTAACATGTATGTATGTGTGTGTACATTGAAACCAAAATTCAAATTATTACGGTCGCTACAGCATTTCTTATAGAAAAAGAACAGAGTGGGGGTTTTCAAAACGGTTTCCACCCTGAAAGGAAGAGTTTTGAAGATGTCGTGTTTCAATTTAGAGATAACATTTTTAACATCATTTCTATCGCGCTATGGAAGTTTCTTTTCTATTTGAAATTTTCCTAATTTTTTCTATGAAACACGGCCAAATTCGATACTTTATGTTTAAACCGCCGCCATTTTGTCAACTAAAAAAAATAATAAGCTTTTTGAAATATTTTTTTTAGGTCAAAATTGCGGCCACAATCGTGCACATCGTACAGGACCTTTTAGTGCCAATTTATATTTCATTACTTAAATTTCTTTCTTTTATTCATTCGTTTTCCATCTTTGTTCACAGCGTTTTGCGTGTTCTTATTTTTCGTGTATCACAGTGCATCTCAAACTGCTCGCTACATTGGTTGTGACCTCTGGTAGTCAGTTATTACGTTACTGCTTTTATTTCTTATAAATATGTTTATCAAAAATAAAAAATTTAAATAATAAAAATAAAGAGAATTATTATTTAAATGTTTTTATTTTTGTTTTGGTTTTGACCTATGTATTTGAAGCCTTTAGGCAGGAGCACAATAATTTCAAAGTAATAGGCCGTGAACTAGAAACCCTATCAAATATTTTGGCATTATGAAATATTGTTTCAATCATTTAAATACCTTAGTGACCAAGAAGATAACCTAAAACCTTCCTCCAAACGTAAACGTCCGTCTGATAAAAAGTCCACCGCATCTTCTTTTAAAAGAACGCCCCCTATAAGCATTGACCACATTAATCTTTCTTTCCGGGTCTATAAGGAGACAAGCTTTCGTCATCGCATGATAAGAATACAGATAAAGCTGTAACTGAAAATGTTAAATGAAAATCTTCTAAGGATACGCCTCTGAATAACCCTAAGTCTGTTACTAAAAATTTACTTGTAATACCACGAAAAAGTATAAGGAATTTTATATCGTCACAAAAACGAACAATACTAATATCCTAAAATTTAACTTCATATACGACAGGAATATAGCGTATTTTAAGATCGAAGTATTTATTATCAAAATGTTAGTGGTCGTAAAACAAAAAAAACTGAATAGTATTTAAATGGCATGAATTGTAATTTTAAAATCATCGCTCTCACAGAAAATTGGCTAAAGCTGCAGATTTTTGATAATGAGATATTTAATAGGGAATTTGAAATCTTTAGATATGACCGGCTGAGAAGAATTTCTATTCAGCAGTGCCCCGTTTGCTGTACATTCTTGAATTGCATCAGAAGAAGTCGATATTCATCATGCAGACTTCATTGAGCTTAAGTGCATTCGATTTTGCGTTAATAGTAGTTATATTTACTTAATATATCTTATTGTATATACCTCCTCAATGACTAGTTCCTTGATTGTTTTGGGAGATTTCAATTTACCGTGTGTATCAATGAAAACTATTGATGATAACATCATTCCTATTAGTACTCACTTATGTTTTAACGAGTTTTTAGATGGGTCTTAACCAAATTAATTTAATTTCAAACAAGTTCGGTAAGTTCTTAGCGCTATAATATTATCTGTTGTCCGATGTTATACTTTGGCTCTGCCAAGGGACTGTTATCATAATAAAGCTAATTTTAATAAGATTAATTGCGAACTTTCTACAGTAACTTAGCCAGATTACAGTGGCAATATTGAATTTTCTGTCTTACATTTCAATGAAACTATTTCAAATTTAGTTGAAAGGTATGTTCCGAAATGTGGTGTTACTCAAAGAATAAGTTCTAATTTGTGGTTTTGGTGAGGATTATGTAAATTAAAAAAAAAAAAACTTGTGCTTTTAAACTAAAATAAAAACTGGTATAGTTGTTGACTATTCAAAATATTCTAAACTGTGTCCCAATTAGCTGAACTTTACAAAATATGTTATATTAAAATTATATTATATTATTATTAAATAAACAAAGCATAAATAATATTATACGTAATCCAAAATTGTTCTATGATTTCGTCAACTCCAAACGCAAGATTTCTAATTTTTCGTCCGCAATAAAATATAAGACGACTATGACCAGAGAGAATCACACAATTTCTAATACAATATGTTTGCTGAATTCTTTAACTCTAATTACTCTTTAAACTCTCCTTGAAATGTTCGTATCAGCATTAGTTATGTCCAATTTCTGTAATTATTGCACCTACCATTTCCGAGACAGACGTCATATCAGTTAAATTTTTTAAAAGAAATAAGTTATTTGCGAATACTTCTGTTTCCCCTTCAGAAAGCTCTATACTGATATACTTATAAGAACCATTATAGTAGGTAATCATCAATATTTTTTCCTATTGCTTTGAAATAAAATAGCATGATATGGAACGAGCCAAAACGTATAAATAGTATTGAAAAATGAAATTTCCTTTCGAGGTTTTCAGTGAGTTGCAGTTTTAATGCAATTTTTGCAATTGTTCAATCAGTCTTTAGTTCTATATTGTGTTTATTTAACCCTTTAAGAATGTCAACCCTCTGTTCCATCGTCGCTAAAACCACTGGAATGACGATGAATTAATTGAGATAAAATAATAAATATATTGTTGTGGACTTCATTAAGGGGGTATTCAACTCTAGAATTTTGAAAAATTATATTTTTTTCATATATTTAAAGTTTAGACCCTTAAGAACATATCCTCCAAAGGATTTTTAAAAATTAAAATTATTTTAAGAGCTACAGTTACTTTAGTGACGCAGTACCTAGCCCGGTAGGTAAGTAGACTCACTTTTTTAAACGCGTTTTTCTCGAAACTACTTTTTTCCACACGGTACCGGCATTATCTCAAGTTCTGTACAACCGATTTAGTAGAAATTTTGTGTGAACCTTCTTTATATAATCCTTTATCTTTATATAATCCTTAATCCTTTGTTTTTAATACTTAAAAAATTCAGGAATTTCAAAAAAAAAGCGTAAAAAATGATTTTTATTTTCAGGCAGTCACCATTTTTCAAAAAAAAAAATTTCGTGTTCCCTGAGGTAGGGACTATAACAGCATCCTTGCTGATTAAGAATTTCTTTTGATTTTTTTTCAGACCACCAGGAGAGTCAGGATCAATGTCACCAGGATGCGCCATTTTTTTTTACACCTGTCTCTCCACCCCCTCTAATTATTTAAATTTTTAATATTTTTTTGTAAAATTGTTTTTCTGTATTCTTAAGATATCAATAAAAAGACCATAAAAAAATGGATACTAAAAATATTTTTGGTTTTTTTTTAATCAAATTCAAAAAACCGCCCAAAATTTGATTTCTAGAGTAGAATACCCCCTTAACAAACTCTTACGGCTTTGCGATTTGAAAGTAATAACATGAGAGTATTGCTTGTCAAGCCAAATTAAAAAGCTTATATTTTCGGTTAATGGCGATTTGTGGGCGTGGCAGTGGTCCGATTACGCCTTTTTACGAACTCGTAATGTTTTTGAAGTAAGAAGCCTGATTACCAAGTTTCATCAAGATATCAAAATTGTGCGGACGGACAGTCAACCGGATTTCAACTTTTCTCGTCATCCTGATCATTTTTATATACATAAACCTAGATCTATCTAAACTATAATACTCTGTAGCAACAGGTTGCAAGAGTACAAAAATCACATTTGTTAAAGTACCTTTCAGTTTCTTTTTTTACAAAACGTCTGCCACAGTGTAAGAACTAACAAAACTGTCCGCTATTAATTTCGGACGTTGCATTCATTCTACTCTTTAATATGTCCAAGCTGTTTTGTTTACTTTCGAAACTCTTCTAATTTACGTACCTGTATTGCCTTAGTGACGTCATGGCTTCCTTTTCTGGGCTGTCAATCTGCTGCCCTTTGAGTCTTATACTATTACTATCAGTTTATATTAACAATTATTTTTCAGTGTATGGTTCGAAAAGCGTTTTCAACTATATTTATACTTTCCTTTGCAGTTTAATATGCTTTAGAATAATGATTTTTAGTTTTTTAAACCATATTTATTAAATAAACATACGTGATGCCACTGAAAAAAGTTAAAACATACATGTGAATTTTCAGGTAGTTTAGTTACTCCCTGTTAACATAGCTAACTTCCTAGTTAATTATTAAAAACTAAATTGATAATTTTATACTCCAAAATCAAAACACTTGAAATTTCGGAATTAACACTTAATTGTGTAGGACTAATGGATAATAGTTGAAGGTAAACTTGTGCGGGATACTATAACTGGATTTTGCTTTCGGGATGACTACGATTTAAAGTATTTGAAACTGTTGCTTAAATTTGTGACAAGAGATTAGAAGTGAAGCAAAATGAAATGGGAAGTTCATTGAAATCTGTAATCGTTGTATATAACAATTGGTACGTTCGTTATGAAATTATCACTTTTTAAATTGGTTAGTACTTCTCCAACCTGCTGAATGCCACCGGGGCCGATGGATTTCCGGCCGAAGTATTCAAATATGGCGGCGAAAAACTGATAAGAATCAGCTTCTCTGTAGAATATGGTGGCTGACGATTGGAATATACATAAGTATGCTCAGCCCAATCCACAAAAAGGGAGAACAAATAATCTGCTCCAACTACCATACATGACATATAAGGTTGTATCGAGAGTACTGTGTGAAAGATTAAAGCCCACCGTCAACAAACTGACCAGATATTCACCATGTGAGAGCAAGAAATATCTCCGGTCGTTAAAGAAATAGTCATCGTGGCTCCCACGTCACTGTTGACTGTCATAACTTCGAAGTCGTAGATGATTTCTTCTAATAACACTTGTCAACAGGTGCTACTTTGGACTGAGTAGGCAATTGAGAAGTAAAGTTAGAACAAAGACCAAAGTCTACAAGTCACTCATCATCCCCGTCCTCCTTTATGGTACAGGAACATGCACGTTGACAACATCTGATGAGTCGGGACCACAAGCTTTTGAGAGAAATGTTCTGCGAAGGATTTATGGTCCTTTGCCCATTCCCAAGGGCGATTACCGCAGTCAATGGAAAAATTAGCTGTACGAGATATATGACTACATGGACATAGTTCGGCGAATTAAGAGAAAAGAAAGAACGACCTGCACGCTGTTGTAAACTTAGCTATAACCGTGTAAGCGGTGTCTAAGCCAATAAAGTAGAATAGTAAAAAAGAAGAAAAATTTCGGTTTCAACGAAGCTAAAACACCCTTCACAAATACAAAATATTCCTTACAAGAACTTTGATCAATCAATTTGTTTGACAGCTATCTGCTATAGTGACTCGATAAAACGATTTTTCGTATAATTATCTTTTTAAATAAATACATTTCCTTACGAGTTCTGGGTTCTGATCGTTCAGTTTGCATGACTAGTTACATACTATAGTGATCTAGTCTGAACAATTTCTTCACAGCTCAGTTTTCAGAGCACGCATTGGTTCCGATCGTTCAGTTCGTGTGGTACCTGCATACTTTATTGGTCCGATATCGGCGGTTCCGAGAAAGGTTTCCTGAGAAGAAAAGGACGTGTGCATAAACTCTGATTGATATCTCCATACTTTGGGACAAGAGAGACGGACATGGCTAAATCGACTAAGTTCATCATACTGATGATTTATTTATAAATTTTTAGGGCCTTAGACGTTTCTGTTGATTATTGATTTTTAAAAGTATTTTAAGTATCAGTACATAATCGTAATCATTATTGATTGATAAGCATGTTACAGTTATTGTTGTGATAATCAATAATTAAACTATTAAAAAAACAATAACATAATTGTAAAAAAAATATTAACAATTTACCAAGAGAAAATATTTAAACTTTACCCTTTTACGAAATCCCATGTAAGCTCCGACAAAAGTCAAGGGCACTGATACTCCGAACCAGAGGCCGAGCAAAGCAACAAGTGTACTGAATGGAACTGCGCCTGAACTACCTTCGTGCCAAAGGACTAAATTCATTACGAAAAAAAGCCCAAATACAATCCTAATAAATACATAATATTAAACAATGATTAAGTTTAAAACAATCGACTTACCCAGGACATACAACAGAAGTAAGAATTACATTGCTTTTCCATTTAACTCCTCCAAAACTTTTGTAAATTCGCGATGATACATATCCTGCCGGCGTGCCAAGGGAAACAAATAAAACCATCGAGCAAGTCATTAATGCTCCCCGATTTGCTGGAGAAAGAAATCCTAAGCAAGCAAATGCCAACGTAATTAAAGTCATGCAAGTTACTTGCACACCGGATCCGAGAAAAATTGACAAAAGCATGCCCTTCCTTGGTGGCCTAAATACATCACCATGTACTAATTTCCAACCAAATTCTTCTTGGGCATCTTCTCCACTATCCATTTGATTATAGCGTGCAATATCTTTATGTAATGTTCGTAGCATAATCATTGCCACCATTCCTGACAAAAATAGTACTATAATAAGAGAGTTGAGGATTGAGAACCATTGAATATTTGTGTGAGGCATTGATTCTAAAATGTAATCCCAGCGTGATGACCATTTAACTGAATTATCCA
The DNA here is from genome assembly GCF_023373825.1 of Bactrocera dorsalis. Lineage (NCBI taxonomy): Eukaryota > Metazoa > Arthropoda > Insecta > Diptera > Tephritidae > Bactrocera > Bactrocera dorsalis. The sequence continues at coordinate 48,882,499 of NC_064303.1, forward strand.
TATTAAATTGGACGCTATATGTATAAGAAATTAACAGGTGCTCTCCTCGGATTGGCGAATTGCTTTTTAAAGCAAGTGGATCAGTATTATCACAGTCTATTTTTGAAGAGCTTATGTGATTAATCGAACGAGGTATAACTTTAACAGAAATAATACGGCCCCCATTTCCATGAAATCCAACGCCTTCTTCAGGTTGTCCGCTGTGGTACGTAATTCGCAAATCTACATGATTAAAAATATAATAAAATCCTCGCCTATTATAATTTGGATTAACAAGACAGGCTTCATCGCTATCTGGCCGGACAAAACAACCCATTGGGAATCCTGTACTACAGTATTGTTTGTCGTTATCTAACGGATAACACCAAGTCACTGGCATATTATCAACAATCCAATGATGTTGATAATTTAGACTTATCCCTTTTTTAAGCAGCATGATGCGATGATCACTTTCTGGATTGTCACCAGTATAGTTTTTAGTACACACCTGAAAAAAATATATTAGATAATGAGATTATTTATACATACCTTTTTAAGAAATATAGCACATTATTAGTTATTGGTGCGCTTAAATGATACTATACTTAAAATGTAAGAACAGGGTAGGTTCGGGTGCAGCTACATAAATTTAGTCCAGCTGTTTTTAAGAATCCAAGGTGGAGAAATAATTTCAGATGCTGATAGAACTTAATATCTTTTTATATCAAAATATCAATTCAGGAACATGAATTTTGATACTCTCAAAAAAGCTTAATATTTCGAAAATGTTTGTTTACGCGCTCCTGATCGTTTTTCTTCAAGTGCCCGCGTGGTTCGGAACAATATACCTATAAAAACTATTCAAAAATGCATTTGTAAAAATGCCCTTAGAAAACAGAAATGGATACATCGACCAGACCAATGTCAGGATATTTTCGTGATGATTTCCACATCAAAGTCTAACCTCGGTAAATTTGCCACCTTTGGATAACGTGCTTGAAGCTGCTGTAATGGTTTGGTGAAAAGACTTCCGTAAAAGCGAATATCTCTGATATTTAAAAAAATGTATTTTGCTTAGTTTGTAGGACTGTCCTAAATTACTACATCAAATATTAGTGCGGACTATCAACCAGTTTGTTTATAGCACCTGCTTAAGTCGGTACACCTCAATAGTGCGTTGATATTTATACTTCTTCTTCTTCTTTACTGGCGTTATAGCCGCGTTAACAACAACGCGACATTCGTTTCACCTCTTCGCAAGTTGGCGTTAGGTTTCAGGTCCTACTCTACCTGGCCCTTCCAACGGAGTGGAGCTCTTCCTCTGCTTCCCCCGGCGTGTACTGCGTCTAATACTTTCAGAGCTGGAGTGTTTTCGTCCATTCGGTCGACATGACCTAGCCAGCATAGCCGGCGTCTTTTAATTCGCTGAACTATGTCAATGTCGTCCTATATTTCATACATCTTATCGTTCCATCGAATACGATATTCGCCGTGGCCAACGCGCAAAGGCCCATAAATCTTTCGCAAAACTTTTCTCTTGAAAAGTAGCAACGTCGACTAATCAGATGATGTCATTGTCGAGAAAGGACTTTACTTTTACTTAGTCCGAAGCAGCACCTGTTGTAAAGAGATATTATGCGTTCACCACCAGACCCATTTGCTTCGCGGGGCGACATCGCAGCATAAAGGCAGCTTTGAAATCGACGAAGAGGTGGTGAGTGTCGATTCTCTTTTCGAGGGGCTTGTCCAAGAATTGGCGCATGTTGAATATTTGGTCAGTTGTTGATTTGCCAGGTCTAAAGCCACACTGATAAGGTTTAATCAGTTTGTTGACGGTGGGATTTAATCTTTCACACAATACGCTCGATAGAACCTTATACGCGATGGCGCAGATTGTGCGGTCTCCCTTTTTGTGGATTGGGCAGAGTACACTTCAATTCCAATCGTTGGCCATGCTTTCGTCCGACCATATTCTACATCAGTCACTAGATCATTTTGGGAGTATGCTCCGGTCTTGAAACCTGCTGTCAGTCGCCGCATCTTTTCGTAGAATTTTCGAGCATTACCACTGTCGGCTAATTTGTCAACCTCTTCATACTCACGGTCTCTCTTTTTTTCTGTCTGCAAAAGCATCTCGTTTCCCGATTCAACTCTCGGTATCTATCTCATCCCGCATGTGTTGAGGTCGATTGTAACGTTGCGAGGTAGGAACAGTCTGTTTTCTTTCCATTGCGACACAGCAGTCCTCATCGTACCAGCTGTTCTTTTGCATTTTCCGAAAACCAATGGTTTCGGTTGCAGCTGTACGTAAGGAGCTTGACTGTTGGTAATTTTTCATTGGGGGCCGTTCCCTGTGGAGGGGATATTTCGCTCTCTCTCGAGAGTCCGTTTGAATGATTTTTGTGGATATTTTGGGTATGAAACGCGCTTTTGCTCGACTCGTCCCGATAAATATGTTTATTTTTTAAAAAGAGCACCGTAAATAGGTATGTACATTCATGAATAGCATTATAACTGCCGATGAGACATCGGTTTATGAGTTTGACAAGCAAACAAGCAAATTACCGGAATGGAACCCGTTTTCAGTTGAACGAAGAGATAAAACAAAATTCGCTGAAAAGATGAATGTCAACCCAAAAAGTTCTTATGAAAAGTGTTTCGAAGACTGGAAAAATCGTTTGCATAAGTGTATCACATCTGGTTGAGATTATTTTGAAAGCGACAAGAAAAATATTGACGAATAATTAAATGTTTTTCGTTTTACCCGTTTAAGTTAACGGGTACTTCTTTGTCACAATGTATAGCTGCAAATGCGTGGCCGTCTTTAACTCCGGATTCCAATTCATTAGAAAAATATGGAGCCTCAAAAGATGTTTTATTCGATCAGCGTCGTCAATACCAATAGAAATACATACCGACCGATATATTAGGCAACAAGTCTGCTAGAAAAAAGGAAATCATTATATGAAATATATGGAAGCTGAGGAAATTCATGTACCGATTTCACAGATATTCGAAAACGCACCATCACTTTTGTATACTGATCAATTAAGGAGTCAGTAGGTAATCTTTTTCACATTTTTTTTTGCATTTTCTGTTCCCTTATACCCTTAGAATTAATGTAGAAACACACTTTACCATTGGAAGGTTTCGAAAAAGGCCAAATAATAATACTGCCGCTCGACGTTCGAAGCGCTCGGAGTGCACACCTCAAACTTTACACACACCTCAAACACACACTTTTTTAAACTGGCGGATTTTGTGATCTCATGAGCATCAATCTATGGATTTATTGAGAGAATAGTTCGGTGAACAGATAATTTCACGTTTTGGGCCGGTTGATTGACCACCAAGACTTTTTCCTGTGGGGATATATAAAGTCTAAAGTCGTTATGAGAAGAGCATATTGCGATGTCTATATTTCTACCGTTCGCGTTGAAAATGATTTATTCGCTTTAAATTAACTTCACTATGTTTTTTTTTTTTCAATGAATCACGAATATCGTGACGATTTTCGAGAAAAACATACAGCCCCCATATTTGTAGATTATTGACATTGACAGCCCAAAGCAATGCTGGATGTGTTGAGTGGCAAAAAGGAGGTTTGCTGCGCGCACACATTCTTCCTTGGATGGTGTATGGTGGTTACACCAGATCAAATTGATGAAATCATTTCTGCGAAGATTCCTGATCCAGAATTATACGAAGTGGTGAAAACCAATATGGTTCATGGACCTTACGGACACCACAATTCCACTTCGGTGTCTGACAATAAATGTACAAAAAACAATCCACGTGCTTTTCTTTCGGAAACGCGAACTGGAAATAATGGATATCCATTGCATCAACGTCGCTTAACAGACGACAATGGCAGTACATTTAGCATTCAATTTAGAGGAGTAAATATTAAAGTTGACAATAAATGGATCGTACCATATTCGCCTTCATTGTTTAATTTACATTCAAAACTCATATCAATGGTAAGTATTGCAGTTTGGTGAAATTGATCAAACACGTTTGCAAGCACGTCACCAAAGAAAGCAACATGGCGGTTATTGGCCTTGAACGAGATGCTCTCAACTAATGCAATAAGAATCAAGTTCGCACACTTTTCGCGAAGATCACTTCGACATATCAGTTAATTATAAACATAAACAAATTGTGCACGAAACCAAAAGTAAAAAAACAAAAAAATACAACAAACAAACAATAATAAGTGCTGTGCAGCGTCACCGGCAAAGCCATAGACATTCCCTAAATGCCTACTTCAGCTTTGTCGAGCCAACAATAAAAACTCCTGGTAATAAAAAATGTAACGGCGATGATGAGTCATTGCGGCGATAAGCTGAAAAGAAAACGAAGCAAAGGACGCAGTCAGGCGAAAACCGCAATCAGGCAACAACAGGTGGGCTGACAGCAACAAGCCTGCAGGCACCAGCAAGCACCCGAACAGCGAAGGAAAGCAAACTGCAGTGTGAGAATGTACCAAACAAAAAAGAGCCACCTGTTCAGACTGGCATTGATCGCTATATAAACTTAAAGAGGAAATTAAGTCCAATTAAATCAGCGATCAATACCAAAAACATTCAACCAGGCAGACCAAATAGTAAAAAGCCAGAAATTTTAAATGCCAACAGATTTGCCTTACTGAGCAAAGAACCTAACGATGATACAAAGGGTACCCCCACAGTCTTGAATTCCAAACCCGCTCCAATCTATTTGCGTGAACTTTGCTCAAATGCACTTGTCTCCAAACTAATCAATTTAATAGGCACAAACAATTTGCGTATTGTGCCCATGAAAAAAGGCAACATAGATGAAACAAAAATTCAAACATACACTGAAAAAAGTTTCATGGATGTTGTAAAATACTTGTCTAATAATAACATGAATTACTACTCTTACCAACTGAAAACCTCAAAAGGCCTAGTTGTTGTCATAAAAGGTATAAAGTCTTCGGTAGACTCTAACGATGTTAAAGAAACACTGGAGGAAGGTGGTTTTAGTATTAAATCAGTTGTAAATATTTTTAAAAAGAACAAAGTCCCACAACCAATGTCCAGAATAGAAATGATGAGAAATTCTAACCAACTAAAGAAAAATTAAACACATCCTAAAATATCTGCTCCATCGCAGAATTATGGTTAGGTAAAACACAAAAGAAATGGTTCAGTACAATGCACAAACTGTCAAGAGTATGAACACATGAAAACATATTGCACCCTATGGAATGTCTGTGTGGTGATTTACATCCTACATCAAAATATACTCCTAATCAAAGACGATTTAAATAAAAAAGGTAGTATTTGTGGGGAAAATCAGACTACAAACTATAGAGGTTGTCCTGTATATAAAGATTTAAAAAAGAAATTGTCTCGAAATTCAAGCACGTCGCAATCAAAAGACTAATATGTCTCCCTACGAAAATATTGAAATCACAAAGCCAAGTGTTTGGCAAACTTTTTTAAGTAAAAAATGAGTGTATCAAACATTTGTATATGGAATGCTAAGGGTGTTGTGTTAACCAACATAAAGTGGATTTTAGTAGATTTCTTGATGAAAATAAAATAATGCTATTGTCAGAAACTCATCTTACGAATAAAAACAATTTATTTATACCGGAATTTCGACTATATGTTACAAACCACGCATATGGAAAGAAACATTGTGGAACAGCAGTGTTGGTTAGAAAACGATTAAAACACCAAGCATTAGAATCCCATGCTACAGCGCAGTTACAAGCTATAACAATATCTATAAAAAAATTGCTGCGAGGACGAAGTGACGAGAAAAAGGCTAAAGGCTAATTCCTAGAAAAGGATTTTCAACCTAATTGCCCAAAGAACAACTTTAAGCTGTCAATCTTACCCAACACAACTAATGAGTCGCTCAAGTTTTTTAAGACGTCACCTTTCCCCAAAAATGCTAAATGAGTAACCAAATACTGCTGTCTCTGCTCTTCACTGAAATTCTTAGTTTAGGATATTTTCCAATTTCATGGAAAAAGTCGCAGATTATCTTGATAGATAAACCGGGGAAAGACTTAAACCCGCCGTCTCCATACAGACTAATCAGTCTTTTACCCTGTCTTTCTAAAATATTTGAAAAAGGGTTACCATAAAAGATGTCCCCTTTTCGCCACGAAAATAATATTATATAATACCAACGCACCAATTCGGTTTTCGTGCTAAACATGGCAAAATAGAGCAAGTAAATATAATAGAATTACTAACAAAATTAGAAAAGTATTTGAGCACAGAGAGTACTATGCAGCTATATTTCTAGACGTGGCTCAAGCGTTTGATAAGGTGTGGCAAGAAGAACTTTTATAAAAGATTAAAAAACATTCTACCTATAGAATTTTATAAAAAATTGGGAGTCTTTTTTTAAATAAAAGAGTGTTTATGGCAGTGTTTTAGTCCCGATTCTGTGCATCACATATACAGCAGATTTTCCAACAGCTAATAATGCATTGACATCAACTTTTGCGGATGACGGATGACGGCAATAACAACATAATAGCATCAAGAGTATTAGCGTAGCACTTAAATTCTGTAGAAGAATGGCTAGCCAACTGGCATATAAATGTGAATGAACAAAAGTGTAAGCATTTTCGCTCAGACCAAAAGTGTGTCCGGCAGAAAATATTTATAATATTTTAATACCCCTAGCGAATGAAGTAACCTACCTTGGTATTCACTTAGATTGAAGACTTACGTGGAGAAAACATACATATGTATGTATATCTAATAAAATAACTCTACTAGCATGAATACATATACATATGGCTCAAGCAGCTCACGACTTCCGGTCTTTGACCAAGTATCCTCTGGGTAGCCTAAGAACATCCGTTTGAAGGCAAGCTAAAGTGAGAAGGCGAAACAGCCCCTGCATAGGGTTGTGCGCTGGGTTTGGGACCCGCCACGTAAAAAAACACCCCCAGTGAATAGTCAGAACCAGCCTCGGATGACGACCATGGCAAACGAAACCCCCAATGAAAAAGCGTAAACAGCCTTGGACTACGAATTGAGGGCATGCACCTGGAATGTCCGGTCCCTTAATTGGGAAGGTGCCGCTGCCCAGCTGGTTGATGTCCTCGTAAAAACAAAGGCTGACATCACCACCGTCCAAGAAATGCGATGGACGGGACAAGGTCAGAGATGAGTAGGTCCTTGTGACATTTACTACAGTGGCCATATAAAGGAGCGCAAGTTTGGTGTAGGATTCGTGGTGGGAGAGAGACTCCGTCGCCGAGTACTATCATTCACTCCGGAGAATGAACGTCTAGCCACAATCCGCATCAAAGCGAGGTTCTTTAACATATCGCTGATTTGCGCCCACGCCCCGACGGAAGAGAAGGACGATGTGACCAAAGATGCCTTTTATGAGTGCTTGGAGCGCACTTATGAGAGATGCCCCCGCCACGATGTCAAAATCGTGCTTGGCGACTTCAACGCCAGGGTGGGCAAAGAAGGTATCTTTGGCACTACGGTCGCTTAATTCAGCCTCCACGAGAAACTGTTCAATATAGGAAATTGTATTTATGAATAAAAATGAAAAAGTTATTTTCGGTGTAAAAATAACCCCGTGGATTACTTCCTAATTCGATTTGGTATTAGGCAGAAACAAACTAAAAATTTTATATTAATTTAGTAATTTTTCAAATTACATTTGCGATAATTAATGAGGGTAGATGATCATTATTGCGGGTCGATTTTTTTCGCATAAAGCGGCTAGCAAAAACGAAAACTACAAAAAATTCTAAGAAAGTTTTGCCAAGAAACCATGGGTCTAAAATTAATTCCCAGTTCGCACAGAGCGACTTTAGATTTTGAGGTCATACTTATAAAATTGTACTCAAAAGCCTATAGTTTTAAAAATAATAGCATGCAATAATAGCAGGTTTTTGTAACTTATTTGTTTTTTTACGTGGCTGAGCAAAAAACAACAAAAGCAAGCAATGGTACGGTACTCTTACCACACAAGTGGTCTGCGTTGAATAAAAATAGTGTGTTCTAAATAATTTTTTTTATGTTTTAAATAGTTTTCGATTAATAAATTATAATGGAAACGTCTGCAATGTCAGTTGATTTCACCAATTCAGAAATTGATACAATTTCAATGAACTCCGGGTCTTGTGTTCTTCCCAGTCTGAATATTGGCTTGCCGAGAGATTTAAGTGATCTAAATCTACCAAGTAATCGTGACGTTAATTTTAATAATTACTATTTATTTTTACGCGGCTGAGCAAAAAATAAAAAAAGCAGTCGTACGGTAATCTTAACACACAAGTGGCAAAAAAATTTGGAAAATTTGGAATTAACTAAACCTTTCGTTAATCAATGAAAAAACTGCCTAGAAAAAACTGAAAACATTGCTAAATAAATATCATAATGAAATAAAACTTAAAAGTAGACCAAGTAAGTCTTCAATGTTTCTGGAAACAATTGATCAAGTGTTTTGTATTAGAAAATGTCAGTGCGCAAAAACATTGCCTTGCCGCTGTGGTTTAATACCCATTAAACTCTAATAGTTTATGATTGATCAGCACAGTAAGAGTAAGCTAACCTTTCCCGAATTCGAGGCGATTGCTGTTGATCAATTTAAATTTTTACAATTGTTAAATTTATACAGTCCACGCGATATTTACCACCAACGCTGCGAGAAATTGTTAACACTGTAAACCAAAATAATTTATACTTCGCTCATACCGAAAATATCTTACTGGCAATGCTTTATGATAAGATAAAGATGTTCGCGAAAGAGCCATAAAAAAGATACTACATTATCGTGATAAAGTTTGTGACCCGACTAATCTAAGGGTTTATGATAAAAAGCACGCAATAAATTTTGAATACTCAGACTACTTTGATCTGGTTGACCTAGATGATGACAGTGTTTTGTCTGAGCCTCCATTCTCAGCAAATATTCCATACGAACACTTGTTGCAGTTTATTGAGTCTGATGATCCGCCGCTTCCTGACCCAGGAATTCCGTGTCATACCCAAGCAACTGAGCGTTGCGTACAGCTTCTGACAACAGTTTCACGACGCGCTATTGCAATGAATAGAGACGATAATATGGCCGTAACTATAAAAAGTCGTACTACAACATCACGCATGGAATCCAAAAAATACTTTAAAACATAAAAAAAACTAAAACTAGACAAGATTCTCAGTCCTCAGCAAAAAAAAACAATGTCTGCAACTTGCACCACAAAAACATTTAATTTTTTGAAAACTTAATTATGTACAATAATAAAATTTTATTTTCGATCCACCGTATTTTCCACAATTTTAGAATTTATTGAAAAAATATGGGAATATCTGTATGCAGCATACATAGAAGCACAATCTTTCGTTGTAATCGAAGAAACCAAGCACAATTTTCCAGATCGCTTCTTTTGAAAGTGTAAAGTTTTTGTGTACAATTTAATAAGTATGACCTCAAAATCTAAAGTCGCTCTGCCCGAACTGGGAATTAATTTTAGACCCATGGTTTCTTGGCAAAACTTTCTTAGAATTAGAAAGAACTACAGGTTTTCGTTTTTGCTAGCCGCTTTGTTGGTTTTTTTCCACTCATACAAATCGACCCGGCCTAATAATGATCATAATAAATTTTTAACAATTATATTTACAGTTTTTAATTTTAATCATTTTCATATTCAATATATGTAATTTCAACAAGATGGTTGCTACGATTATACTTCCTGTAATGTTTTTTATACCCCGAACAGGGTATATTAAGTTTGCCACGAAGTTTGTAACACCCAGAAGGAAGCGTCGGAGACCCTTTTTTATATACAAATGATCAGTATGTTGAGCTGAGTCTATTTAGACATGTCCGTCTGTCTGTATACATACCCTCAATTTTTAAGATATCGTTTTGAAATTTTGCAAATGTTATTTCCTCGTCAAGAAGCTGCACATTTGTGGGAACTGCCGATATCGGACCACTATAACATTTAGCTGCCTTACAAACTGAATGATCGGAATCAAGTTCTTGTATAGAAAACTTTCACATTTACCAATGAACATATCTTCATAAAAGTTGACACAGATTATTTTCCAAGATAATAATATAATATACGAAAACATTGTTCAGATCGGCTTACTATAGCATATAGCTGCTATATAAACTGAACGTTCGGAATCAAGGGCTTATATATAAAACTTTTGCATTTGATAATATATATTCACGAAATTTGGTATAGATTATTTTCTAAGGCAACAATGTAATCTCCGAAGAAATTTTCTGATCAGTTAACTATTGCATATAGCTGCCATACAAACTGAGTGATCGGAATCAAACGCTTGCATGGGAAACTTTTTCATTTGACGATATATCTTCACGAAATTTGGTATGAGTTATTATTCATAGAAATAATGTAATATCGGAAGAAAATGTTCAGATCAGCTCACTATAGCATATACCTGCCATATAAACGAACGATCGGAATCAAGGGCTTCAATGGAAAACTTTCGCATTTGACGTGATTGAAAATTGACATGGATTACTGCTTAAGATCGGATTACTATAGAATATAACTTCCACACAAACAGAACAAATAGTTACTAAAATAAATGCAGACGGTGCAGACGAAGTTAACGTTTTTTCTTGTTTTGATTACCCAACGTGTATGAAAGTTGAAAAATTTTAACTTTTATAAAAGATTAAAAAACATTCTACCTATAGAATTTTATAAAAAATTGGGAGTCTTTTTTTAAATAAAAGAGTGTTTATGGCAGTGTTTTAGTCCCGATTCTGTGCATCACATATACAGCAGATTTTCCAACACAATGCATTGACATCAACTTTTGCGGATGACGGATGACGGCAATAACAACATAATAGCATCAAGAGTATTAGCGTAGCACTTAAATTCTGTAGAAGAATGGCTAGCCAACTGGCATATAAATGTGAATGAACAAAAGTGTAAGCATTTTCGCTCAGACCAAAAGTGTGTCCGGCAGAAAATATTTATAATATTTTAATACCCCTAGCGAATGAAGTAACCTACCTTGGTATTCACTTAGATTGAAGACTTACGTGGAGAAAACATACATATGTATGTATATCTAATAAAATAACTCTACTAGCATGAATACATATACATATGGCTCAAGCAGCTCACGACTTCCGGTCTTTGACCAAGTATCCTCTGGGTAGCCTAAGAACATCCGTTTGAAGGCAAGCTAAAGTGAGAAGGCGAAACAGCCCCTGCATAGGGTTGTGCGCTGGGTTTGGGACCCGCCACGTAAAAAAACACCCCCAGTGAATAGTCAGAACCAGCCTCGGATGACGACCATGGCAAACGAAACCCCCAATGAAAAAGCGTAAACAGCCTTGGACTACGAATTGAGGGCATGCACCTGGAATGTCCGGTCCCTTAATTGGGAAGGTGCCGCTGCCCAGCTGGTTGATGTCCTCGTAAAAACAAAGGCTGACATCACCACCGTCCAAGAAATGCGATGGACGGGACAAGGTCAGAGATGAGTAGGTCCTTGTGACATTTACTACAGTGGCCATATAAAGGAGCGCAAGTTTGGTGTAGGATTCGTGGTGGGAGAGAGACTCCGTCGCCGAGTACTATCATTCACTCCGGAGAATGAACGTCTAGCCACAATCCGCATCAAAGCGAGGTTCTTTAACATATCGCTGATTTGCGCCCACGCCCCGACGGAAGAGAAGGACGATGTGACCAAAGATGCCTTTTATGAGTGCTTGGAGCGCACTTATGAGAGATGCCCCCGCCACGATGTCAAAATCGTGCTTGGCGACTTCAACGCCAGGGTGGGCAAAGAAGGTATCTTTGGCACTACGGTCGCTTAATTCAGCCTCCACGAGAAACTGTTCAATATAGGAAATTGTATTTATGAATAAAAATGAAAACGTTATTGTCGGTGTAAAAATAACCCCGTGGATTACTTCCTAATTCGATTTGGTATTAGGCAGAAACAAACTAAAAATTTTATATTAATTTAGTAATTTTTCAAATTACATTTGCGATAATTAATGAGGGTAGATGATCATTATTGCGGGTCGATTTTTTTCGCATAAAGCGGCTAGCAAAAACGAAAACTACAAAAAATTCTAAGAAAGTTTTGCCAAGAAACCATGGGTCTAAAATTAATTCCCAGTTCGCACAGAGCGACTTTAGATTTTGAGGTCATACTTATAAAATTGTACTCAAAAGCCTATAGTTTTAAAAATAATAGCATGCAATAATAGCAGGTTTTTGTAACTTATTTGTTTTTTTACGTGGCTGAGCAAAAAACAACAAAAGCAAGCAATGGTACGGTACTCTTACCACACAAGTGGTCTGCGTTGAATAAAAATAGTGTGTTCTAAATAATTTTTTTTATGTTTTAAATAGTTTTCGATTAATAAATTATAATGGAAACGTCTGCAATGTCAGTTGATTTCACCAATTCAGAAATTGATACAATTTCAATGAACTCCGGGTCTTGTGTTCTTCCCAGTCTGAATATTGGCTTGCCGAGAGATTTAAGTGATCTAAATCTACCAAGTAATCGTGACGTTAATTTTAATAATTACTATTTATTTTTACGCGGCTGAGCAAAAAATAAAAAAAGCAGTCGTACGGTAATCTTAACACACAAGTGGCAAAAAAATTTGGAAAATTTGGAATTAACTAAACCTTTCGTTAATCAATGAAAAAACTGCCTAGAAAAAACTGAAAACATTGCTAAATAAATATCATAATGAAATAAAACTTAAAAGTAGACCAAGTAAGTCTTCAATGTTTCTGGAAACAATTGATCAAGTGTTTTGTATTAGAAAATGTCAGTGCGCAAAAACATTGCCTTGCCGCTGTGGTTTAATACCCATTAAACTCTAATAGTTTATGATTGATCAGCACAGTAAGAGTAAGCTAACCTTTCCCGAATTCGAGGCGATTGCTGTTGATCAATTTAAATTTTTACAATTGTTAAATTTATACAGTCCACGCGATATTTACCACCAACGCTGCGAGAAATTGTTAACACTGTAAACCAAAATAATTTATACTTCGCTCATACCGAAAATATCTTACTGGCAATGCTTTATGATAAGATAAAGATGTTCGCGAAAGAGCCATAAAAAAGATACTACATTATCGTGATAAAGTTTGTGACCCGACTAATCTAAGGGTTTATGATAAAAAGCACGCAATAAATTTTGAATACTCAGACTACTTTGATCTGGTTGACCTAGATGATGACAGTGTTTTGTCTGAGCCTCCATTCTCAGCAAATATTCCATACGAACACTTGTTGCAGTTTATTGAGTCTGATGATCCGCCGCTTCCTGACCCAGGAATTCCGTGTCATACCCAAGCAACTGAGCGTTGCGTACAGCTTCTGACAACAGTTTCACGACGCGCTATTGCAATGAATAGAGACGATAATATGGCCGTAACTATAAAAAGTCGTACTACAACATCACGCATGGAATCCAAAAAATACTTTAAAACATAAAAAAAACTAAAACTAGACAAGATTCCCAGTCCTCAGCAAAAAAAAACAATGTCTGTAACTTGCACCACAAAAATATTTAATTTTTTGAAAACTTAATTATAATAATAAAATTTTATTTTCGATCCACCGTATTTTCCACAATTTTAGAATTTATTGAAAAAATATGGGAATATCTGTATGCAGCATACATAGAAGCACAATCTTTCGTTGTAATCGAAGAAACCAAGCACAATTTTCCAGATCGCTTCTTTTGAAAGTGTAAAGTTTTTGTGTACAATTTAATAAGTATGACCTCAAAATCTAAAGTCGCTCTGCCCGAACTGGGAATTAATTTTAGACCCATGGTTTCTTGGCAAAACTTTCTTAGAATTAGAAAGAACTACAGGTTTTCGTTTTTGCTAGCCGCTTTGTTGGTTTTTTTCCACTCATACAAATCGACCCGGCCTAATAATGATCATAATAAATTTTTAACAATTATATTTACAGTTTTTAATTTTAATCATTTTCATATTCAATATATGTAATTTCAACAAGATGGTTGCTACGATTATACTTCCTGTAATGTTTTTTATACCCCGAACAGGGTATATTAAGTTTGCCACGAAGTTTGTAACACCCAGAAGGAAGCGTCGGAGACCCTTTTTTATATACAAATGATCAGTATGTTGAGCTGAGTCTATTTAGACATGTCCGTCTGTCTGTATACATACCCTCAATTTTTAAGATATCGTTTTGAAATTTTGCAAATGTTATTTCCTCGTCAAGAAGCTGCACATTTGTGGGAACTGCCGATATCGGACCACTATAACATTTAGCTGCCTTACAAACTGAATGATCGGAATCAAGTTCTTGTATAGAAAACTTTCACATTTACCAATGAACATATCTTCATAAAAGTTGACACAGATTATTTTCCAAGATAATAATATAATATACGAAAACATTGTTCAGATCGGCTTACTATAGCATATAGCTGCTATATAAACTGAACGTTCGGAATCAAGGGCTTATATATAAAACTTTTGCATTTGATAATATATATTCACGAAATTTGGTATAGATTATTTTCTAAGGCAACAATGTAATCTCCGAAGAAATTTTCTGATCAGTTAACTATTGCATATAGCTGCCATACAAACTGAGTGATCGGAATCAAACGCTTGCATGGGAAACTTTTTCATTTGACGATATATCTTCACGAAATTTGGTATGAGTTATTATTCATAGAAATAATGTAATATCGGAAGAAAATGTTCAGATCAGCTCACTATAGCATATACCTGCCATATAAACGAACGATCGGAATCAAGGGCTTCAATGGAAAACTTTCGCATTTGACGTGATTGAAAATTGACATGGATTACTGCTTAAGATCGGATTACTATAGAATATAACTTCCACACAAACAGAACAAATAGTTACTAAAATAAATGCAGACGGTGCAGACGAAGTTAACGTTTTTTCTTGTTTTGATTACCCAACGTGTATGAAAGTTGAAAAATTTTAACCGAAAATTATGTGATATCATTCCGGTTATATCTAGACAACAACAGTAGCAAATCATTTAAAATACATCTAATAACTTGAGAACGATTGTTGTAACAGCCTTGCATAGCACTCGAAGTGTAACCAACTTCACACCAGCTGTTCAGCTGTTTATAAATTTGCTAAATGACAGTTCACAAGTGTACAAAAGCGTTTTGCCAAAAGTGAACGCAAAAAAAAGTGATCAGCGATGAAATTCAAACGTAATAGTATGATTGCTTTATATTTAGCTGGAAAATCACAGCCAGCAATTGTTCGTGAGCTCAAACACCTTAATGTGAATAAAGTTTTTGTTTGTCGCACCATCACTCGTTACAATGATACTGGTAGCATCGCAAAATTCCATGGAGGTGGTCATCAAAAGACTGCAACGTCACGTGAAATAGTTCGGAAAGTGAAGAAGCGACTTGAGCGAAATCCACGACGAAGTGCCAATCAAATGGTTAAAGAACTGAAAATATCCGACCGCAGCATCCGACGCATATTCAAAAATGAGCTTAAGGTCAAACTTTACAAGTTTTAAAAGGCCCATGATCTCACACCGAAGAAGCAACAAGTAAGACTTGAGAGAGCGAAGCAGTTGCTTCGCTTGGCCGAAAGCGGTCAAATTCCGAACATTGTGTTTTCTGACGAAAAAATTTTTCCAATTGAGCAATTTGTAAACTCTCAGAACGGTAGGGTTGACTTGACCGACCGTTCATACGAGAATCTAAGTCATCGGTTGGACACCAGGAGGCAGCACTCGCCTCAAATAATGGTTTGGGCCGCTGTCACCACAGAAGCGCGCTCTCCAATTGTTTTTATCAAGACTGGCGTCAAAGTAAATGCGACATATTATCGGGAAAGTGTTCTGGAGGCTGCTTTGAAGCCGTGGGCAAACAAACATTTCGGTCGCAAACCATGGATGTTTCAACAAGACTTAACACCGTCTCACAAAGCACGAGACTAAATGACTGAAAAACAACTTTCCGAACTTCATTACGACCACACAATGGCTCTCGAATTCACCAGACGCGAATCCAATGCATTACACGGGTCAAGACAAAATTTGACTATAACTTTAAAGCGGTAAATTTCCATGTTTTAGGTCGTAATTAGCCGAAAAAAATATATGCCATGAAAAAGTTTGATTTTTTATTTAGGAAACCGCTTTAATGATATTTTTTAAAATATGTGAGTTTAATTTTTAATTGAAAATGAAATCACTTAAAGAAACATTTTTATTAAGTTTTACTATCAAAATAACTTACAAAAAAGTAAAAATTAATTTAAAAGTGCACTTTTACTTTTTCTTTTATGTTCATAGGTACTATCTCTTAATAAACCCCAAATAAAGCATTATTACTATAACTTTTACAAAAGCAAACTTTATGAGAAAAAAAGGTATTTTCTTATCGTTTTAGTTTATAATTAATCAGAAAATCATAAAATAAACTTTAGGACAAAGAACGAAAATTTTTTTGTAGTCGTGTTATTCTTTCTAGGCTATTTTGGAGAGCAAGGTCCGAAGTAAAATATACACCAGTCTCGAGATACTGTCCGTGAGTGGGCCAAAGTCACATTCGGGCAGCTTGCGATTCGTTTTTTGACCGTCTCAAGGCCATAGTTAAGGCAAAAGGTCATATCGAGCAACAGTGAATTGGTCCTGAATTTATGATTATTTTCACACATTTTGTACTTTAAAATAAATAAAAATAATTTTCCAAACCGAATTTATGGTTTTTTAATACGCTTTTATTAGCTTCACTTGTATGTATGTATGTATGTATGTTTGTAACTTTTTTAAGTGGTACTGAAACGTAGAATATTTGAGCGACACTGTAGGAAGGCGATAGTAAGTTTAAGCAGCTCACCAAAAAGATGCGCTTAAAAGTATGCAACATCTATTTACAACTAGTTTTAGTGACATTTAAATAGCATACTGATTTGGGCGTCGACCGTTCATAAGATGCAAGGTTATACAGTAGAACATGCAGTAATTTATCTGGGCTCTCGACTGTTTGCTGCTGGACAAGCTTATGTAGCACTTAGTCGTTGTAGATCTTTGGACTGTATTCGAATTGAAGAACTGGTCTGTTCAAAGTTGCCAGGTAAAACCCCATGTAACAGTGAAGCTTTAGAAGAAATGATTCGATTAAAAAGTAATAATTCGTAAAGTCGTCAATAGAACTTGGTCGCAAATAATGTAACATATAGTCAATGAAAGGTTACGAGTAGATATTAAATGCTGCCTAAGTATCGATTTACTTAATCAATACTACATGTCTTAGTTCATATTTTAAAAATTTTGGGGTTTCTCACATCAAACTAAAAAAGTAAAAATAAATATAGTTTAAAAAAACTAAAAAACACGCTTTTAAACCATATCAAACTAAAAAGTGAAAAATAATTCTTTGTATAAACTAACAATAATAATGAAGGAAAAATTCCTGCATTATTGTGAGAAAAGCGTGGGGTGCTTTGTGACATATTTTTCATATATCGAGCATTTAGTTTGATATGCTTTAAAAGCGTGTTTTTTAGTTTTTTTAAACTATATTTATTTAATTGGCACTTCGAGTTGCGGACCCTGTAGCAACAATCAGAATAATCTAAATATGTATACAAAAATGGCTGTGCTTTTGCTGTAGTTATAGTATGTAGTTATTTTTATATTTTGTATGAATAAAACATTCAATTTGAAATATAATTTTTGTATTTATGAATTGTATTGATCTTTAACGTAAAGATAGAAAAAGTATACTATGTCCGTCCCTTGGTTGTAAGCTAAATCCGCAACAATTTTCAGCCAAATCGGTTAAGCCATGTTTACGATATAAATAGTGTAACACGTCTCTCTTTTATATAAATAGACATTTTTGGCGTTAAAGAAAATAATATTAAAATCATCCGTAATTAAGGAATGTGTGATATGTATAAACTCAACTAAAGAAGCAAATGTGTTGATATGCACTCTTCAAACAGATGATCGCGATTCATTATACTACTAGTAGCGTACGGTTTTGACCAATATCTAGACCATTTTCATTCTTA
This sequence comes from Bactrocera dorsalis, assembly GCF_023373825.1. Classification (NCBI taxonomy): domain Eukaryota; kingdom Metazoa; phylum Arthropoda; class Insecta; order Diptera; family Tephritidae; genus Bactrocera; species Bactrocera dorsalis. Next base: position 48,900,537 of record NC_064303.1, read on the forward strand.
TTTATAGGTAAACCATATCATTTTTAAGAAATCTTGTTCATATATGATATACGAGTATAGCAATGAAAAAGTGGGCTGATTGATTTAATTTTGACATTGCTGAAGTTTCTTGAGAACATATTTTCAAGTAATTTTATAAATACTGTGATGAATGCGCATGTTAGAAAAGATTCGGATCTACGATAAATTGCTAGAGCAACCCGACAGCGAAATTCGTAATTGCTAGAATGTTCAAGTGGCGACGTTTTAGTACTATACAAGGACTGCGGTGTTAAGAGCAAATAAAATATAAATAATAAGTGTTAATTCGTAATTCGGATGAGTTGAAAAGCGTTCAGTTGTTGAAATTAGAAATAAAGATGAATGTATATGCATTAAATTGGGACTTATACTGAGCGCCAAGCCATTTATATGATTTTATAACTTTTAAGAAAACGTGTCCATTTAATTTCATTCAGATATCACACCTAAACGGTTTGAAATCTGATGAAAAATGGGAACTCATTATATCATCATATTATCAATTATATGGGGGTTTCATTAAAATAACTCTCGCATTGGACGATATACATAAGTGAAGTAAAGCAAACTAGACGTTTGAAAATTTTTATATTAGGTATATGGGTGCTTAAGTATTGTCTTCGGCATTTTTACACGGTCATACTATTATCGCAGAAACATTTTCCGCAAAATCGGATAATTTAACATATCTTGATATAATTTCATTATATTTTCGACAAAAAGTGGCGTAGGATGCTTAATTTATGCGCACTCTTCGTGCAAAATTTTATCACGATACATTAATTGCTAATTGATTTGCATACTGGAAATTAAAAAATCAGATAGAATCTAAATTTCTGTTTTATGGGAACTAAACATGGTTGTAGTTCGATTCTGCTTACTCCACCGTAATATTGGAATGTCAGGATAACTTTATGTACAACGAGTTTGATGGAAATTGGTTAATTGGGTCCTGACAGTGATTTTCTACAAATGTGAGCCCCTCCTATTAGCCCCAGTTCGAAATATGGTTATCTGGTGTACTAGATTCCAGCATAAGAAAGTTCATAAAGCTACCTGGCTGTCTCCAGATCAGAGCGATCATGTTGTGATAGCCGGAAGACACGTCTCCAGTGTTTCAGATGTGCGAACGCTTCGAGGTCCTAAAATTGACTCGGACCACTATCTTGTTGCAGCCAAGATACGCACCCGCTTCTGTGCACCAAAAATCGCACATCAAAAAACCCTAGGAAGGTTCGACTTCGAAAAGTGGCAGTCACAACAGACAGCCTAACGATTTTGTACTCTACTTCCACTCCTGTTCTCTGAGAGCACTCATAAACTACTTTTACGGTATTTTTTTTTTTTGGAAAATATTCATCTTTATCAGGGCGAGTTGAGCAAGAACGCGTTTCGTACCCAAAATATCCAGCAAACTCTTTCGAATGGACTCGCGAGAGATGTCGAGTCCTCTTGCCATCTCTCTAACACTATTCTCTATTTTCGTCTGTTAAAAAGGTCGTCCAGAACGAGGCATGTCAATACCCTGTTTTATCGACCGATCACAACTTCAAGCAGCACAGGAACGTGACAAAGAGTTGGAGGAGCTTCTGAAATAACAGCAGTCTGTAAGGCTTCACTTGGTGCAATCCGAAGACAAAACTACAGTGTACTGTGATGTCTCACCCGGACATCTTCGCCTTTATATATCCAAGGAATTACGTTATCAAGCTTTTGCCTTAGTTCACAGTTCGTCCCACCCCAGTGGGCGCGCTACATTACAACAAATTCGTTCTAAATATGTTTGGCCAGCGATGAAAAACGATGTTAGTTCATGGGTCAGGAGTTGTTTACCGTGCCAACGGGCTAAAATTCTTAAACATAATCACTTGCCACCGATAAAAATTGACATACCAGATTGCCGTTTTGAACATGTACATCTTGATCTGGTTGTAATGGCTTTAGTGAAAGGATACCGCTATTGCCTCACAATGATAGATAGATTTTCTCGTTGGCCCGAAGCGATTCCTTTGAAGGACATAATCGCAAACACAGTGGCAACTAAATTTTGGACGCATTGGATTGCTCGTTTCGGCTGCCCAAGAACAATGACCACCGATCAAGGTACGCAATTCGAGTCTGCCTTGTTCCAATCATTGGCAAGATTGGTAGGAAGCAAACACATTCATACCACTCCGTACCATCCACAATCCAACGGCATGATAGAGCGTTGGCACAAATCCTTCAAGGCCGCACTCAAGTGCCACAGTGATAAATCGTGGGTGGACTTGCTTCCTACAGTCTTGTTGGCATTAAGGACTTGCTTTAAGGAGGACGTTAAAGCATCGGCTGCAGAGTTTTAGTACGGCACAACTCTTTGTCTTCCGCATGAATTTCTCACAGAAGAAGAGATGCACATTCCACATCAAACTTTCATCGATAAATTCAGAGTGCACATGCAAAAAGTCAAACCTTCAGCTGTCGCACATCATCAAAGGCCGAAACTGTTCGTGTTGAAAAATATGTTCGAGTGTTCACATGTCTTCGTACGGACGGATGCAGTAAGGGCATCTTTGGAACCACCGTAGAACCCATACCCAATAGTCAGTCGGCAGTCAGATCGAGTGTTCACAGTGAGAATCAACGGCAGCGAAATTAACATTTCAACGGATCGACTTAAGCCGGCATTCGAAACCGAAGATGACAGCACTCATCCTAAACCTGCTGTACCACAAAGGACTTATTGAAGCATCTTGCCTTTTCCTAAGGGGTTCATTGGAAGGGGAGTGGTTGTGGCAGCACTACGCCGTGTTATGCGCCATCTACCGCTAAATGTCATGAAACCTTTTATAACTAAATTGTCATTTTGTAACACTTACCTCCTTTTTTGAGATTGAATAAAGCACCATGTGTAATGTGCTAAACATCTCTAGTGCTACCAATCACATGTCATACCATATACATAGTGTTGAAAATAAAAAATTAAATTCGGGGAAGTTGAAAAAAGTTACAGCTGTTCAAAAAAAATGATGACGAAATTCGATACATTTTGAAATTTTTTTCTGGAAATTAACTGATAGAAAAATGTCTGCCATTTCATTAACATTTTATTAATCACGACAATTATTTTGTAAAGTACCGTTGTGTTTACTACATAAGCAACTGCGTTGTTGTAAAAAGTCAAGCTTTAAACATCTTTGCATGTTTATTTATGGTTAATGTTTTATTTATTTTTTTAATTGAGCAGCAAAAAATGTGAAACGAACGAATCTCAGCGGGAAAATAACATTATATTTGCTACTCTGATTATGCATCGTACGCTGAGATTGGTGAAAAGATAAACAGAAGCCAAAATATCATTCGGAGTATTGTTCAACGGTGCTGCATCTTTGCAAAGCGTAAACCGAACTGTCAAAAACATAAAAAAATGAAGCGTTGAAGGAAAGGTAACCAAATGAAGCTTTTAGATTATGTGAAAGGATATCTAAGCAAACCAAGGGACTCTTTTCAAATAAAAGTAAGTTCAATATGTTTCAATCTGAGAGTCGGTAAAGTGTGTGGAGAAAGCCTACCACTGAACTGTATATGGAAAACCTTGCCGCTATTGTAAAACATGGAGGCGGAAGAGTAATTGGATGAGGTTGTATGTCCGTTGCAGCAGTAGTCGGCTGGAATTTATAGACGTCATTACGGTTAAGAAATATTATATGGAAATCGTGAAGAGAAATGTACAAAAAAAGTGCAGAAAATTTTAAATTGCCGAACTCATAGTCCTTATGATGTACGTGTGCGTCTCACACACCACATTAAACATACATTACTGCATCCACCTCAATCGCCTGGTCTTAACCCAATAGAGCATTTGTGAGAAGAACTAAATAGGCGCATTAAGAAACGATCCAAAAATTGGTTTTATCACTCCCAAACCGCTACAAAATATTGATATCATATAGTTATTGTTTTCTTTATCTCTTTATGGAGTGTGCCAATAAGTAAAATAAAAGGGATAATTAATTAATCTGTCCTCCTTAGGCGATTAGACGGACAGACAGACAGTTATCCGGATATCTAGGTCGATTAGTTTCAGGTGTTAGAAACAACCTTTAGGTGAACAAAACTATTACTCCATAGCAACATTTTGGAAGCGTATAAAAAAGAAAGAATATAGAACCCTAAGGGTTTAGAGTCCACTAGAATAAATATATGTATGTACATCTTAATATCATATATCCTTAAACCGGTAATGTTTGCAATTTCATCATGGAGAAATTTACGCAAGAACAATGTTCACAAATTATTCTGTTTTCCAATTGCAACTTTTCGTACGCTTTTGTCATTTTATGATCGTAATAATCACCGTGCTTGCTATTCGTCGAATTATTTAAAATTTCCGGCGTACATTTTCTTTACATAATGCTCAAGTGCAAAGAAAACAAAGAACCGTTCGAAGTAATGTAAATGTTGCTGCCATTTAGGTAAGTGTTGCTGTAGACCTCAATTCGTAGATTTCAAGGCATTCTCAAGAATTGGGGTTGTTTCAACCACAACCTGGCGGATTGTGAGAAAGGATTTGGGCTTGCATCCGTATAAAATTATTCTTACTCAAGAACTCGTGAATATGCTGATTTTGCCTAGAGCAACTTGAAAGCGATAACGATTTTTTAAGAAAATCATTTTCTCCCATGTGGCTTACTTTCATCTGAGTGTTCCGATAAATAAACAAAACTGTTGATTCTGGTGTGAAGGAATTCTACAAATTATTCATAAATAACTAAAAACTAAACTAAATCTAACAATATTCGTTTTTTTTTTTTATACGGTTGTAAATGTTTCTGCATTTAAGTCTGCCCCAGCTATTTCTAGACCATGTTGAATGTTTCGATACTATTTTTCGGATCATTTTTGTATGAAATTCATGGTGTAGATTTGAATTGCGTATGTACCATGGGGCTTTTAAAATTTTATCAAATCTTTATTTAGGAACCTTTGTGGAGATCGATATACATATGTACAATATATAGATGCAGCACATTTCCAGAGTTAAATTCCATACGTCCAGGTTGATATAAAAATATACATGTACAGGGTGGCTGATGAATTTTGCTACATTAAGAAACTCAAATAATTTTTTTTTCAGTGTATGGAATTCATTTTTCTTTTATTCATGTTAAAGCTCATTCAATTTTATTAAATATAGCTTAATTACTTAAAAAAAAAAGGTATTTAAATGCCTCTCTGCTCGTTGATGCATGTGCGGCATCTTACCAAAAAGTTGTTCATTACTGCTTGGAGAGTTGAGACAGGAATAGCCGCAATTGTTTCTCGAATGGATAGCCTTAGTTCATTCAAATTTGTTGGTTTTGCTTTGTAGACTTCCTGTTTGCAATAACCCCACAAGAAAAAGTCAGGTGCAGTAAGGTCAGGCGACCTGGGTGGCCAACGGAATGTGGAGTTTCTGGATATCAGTTTATTGAGAAATTTTCGTCGCAATTCTGTAATAACAGGTTGGGCTATGTGAGGAGCTGCACCATCTTGCTGAAACCACACAGAGTTGAAAGAAATTCTCATTCGGCGTAATTCTGGATAGAAAAACTCTTTCAACATGCTCAAGTAATGGTCTCCAGTAACCGTAACGGTGTGACCGTTTTCTTCGAAGAAGTAGGGCAGTGCAGTGTGATGAAACTGCACACCACACTGTGACACGAAGTGGATGCAATTCCGTCTCATGGAGTATCTGTGGGTTGGAAGCACTCCATATTCGACAATTTTGTTTGTTTATGTTGCCGTTTAAATCGAAATGGGCCTCGTCAGACATGAAAAGTCAGTTCAACATGTTTTCATCCTCTTCCACCATTTGAAGCATCTTCTGGCAAAATTCCAAGCGAATCGGCAAGTCTGCAGCATTCAGTTTGTTGGCGATTTGAATTTTATATGGGAATAAGTCCAAATCTTTGTGCATAATTGACTGTAATGACTGTCTGCTTACACCCATTTGAGCAGATAAGCTTCTTGTCGAAACATGTGGATTATTTTGTATGGCAGCAGCTACAGCAGCGATTGTTTCCTCCGTTCGAACTGAAGGGTTTCGATGGTAAGGTCTTCTTTTGACTGTCCCATGCTCGGCAAAATTGTTTACAAGTCTCATTATGGTCCATATGCTCAGAGGATTGCCGCCAAACGTGCGCCTATACTCTCTTTGAACCGAAACTACGGACTCCAGTGCGTGATAGCGGCGGACAATCCAAATTCTTGTTTCAGTGTCCCAGTTATCCATTTTTGTTAAATGTAAAAGTCAATCTGCAAAATAAAAAAAAAATTAACCAGATTCATTAAATAGAAAAAAAGTTATTTAATCTTTTTTTGGTAGCGGCTTTCATCAGCCACCCTGTATTAAGATTTTATTTCGTGTTGTTAACGGTGATTTCATTCCGATTAGCCATAAGTATTCTTCTTCTTCTTTACTGGCGTAGACACCGCTTACGCGATTATAGCCGAGTCAACAACAGCGCGCCAATCGTTTCTTCTCTTCGCTACGTGGCGCCAATTGGATATTCCAAGCGAGGCCAGGTCCTTCTCCACTTGGTCCTTCCACCGGAGTGGAGGTCTTCCTCTTCCTCTGCTTCCCGCGGCGGGTACTGCGTCGAATACTTTCAGAGCTGGAGTGTTTTCATCCATCCGGACAACATGACCTAGCCAGCGTAGCCGCTGTCTTTTAATTCGCTGAACTATGTCGATGTCGTCGTATATCTCGTACAGCTCATCGTTCCATCGGATGCGGTATTCGCCGTGGCCAACGCGCAAAGGACCATAAATCTTCCGCAGAACTTTTCTCTCGAAAACTCGCAACGTCGACTCATCGGTTGTTGTCATCGTCCAAGCCTCTGCACCATATAGCAGGACGGGAATTATGAGCGACTTATAGAGTTTGGTTTTTGTTCGTCGAGAGAGGACTTTACTTTTCAATTGCCTACTCAGTCCGAAGTAGCACCTGTTGGCAAGAGTAATCCTGCGTTGGATTTCTAGGCTGACATTGTTGGTGGTGTTAATGCTGGTTCCTAAATAGACGAAATTATCTACAACTTCAAAGTTATGACTGTCAACAGTGACGTGAGTGCCAAGTCGCGAGTGCGACGACTGTTTGTTTGATGACAGGAGATATTTCGTCTTGCCCTCGTTCACTGCCAGACCCATTTGCGTTGCTTCCTTGTTCAGTCTGGAGAAAGCAGAACTAACGGCGCGGGTGTTGAGACCGATGATATCAATATCATCGGCATACGCCAGCAGCTGTACACTCTTATAAAAGATTGTACCTGCTCGGTTCAGTTCTGCAGCTCTAATAATTTTCTCCAGCAGCAGATTGAAAAAGTCGCACGATAGGGAGTCGCCTTGTCTGAAACCTCGTTTGGTATCGAACGGCTCGGAGAGGTCCTTCCCGATCCTGACGGAGCTTTTGGTCCCGCTCAACGTCAGTTTACACAGCCGTATTAGTTTTGCGGGGATACCAAATTCAGACATTGCGGCATAAAGGCAGCTCCTTTTCGTGCTATCGAAAGCAGCTTTGAAATCGACGAATAGGTGGTGAGTGTCGATTCTCCTTTCACGGGTCTTTTCCAAGATTTGGCGCATGGTGAATATCTGGTCGGTTGTTGATTTTCCAGGTCTGAAGCCACACTGATAAGGTCCAATCAGTTTGTTGACGGTGGGCTTTAATCTTTCACACAATACGCTCGATAGAACCTTGTACGCGATGTTGAGGAGGCTAATCCCACGGTAGTTGGCGCAGATTGTGGGGTCTCCTTTTTTATGGATTGGGCACAGCCTCGGATGAGAGACCCCCCTTTTGATGACGACCATGGCAAACGAAATAAGGACTATGATTTGAGGGCATGCACCTGGAATGTCCGGTCCCTTAATTGGGAAGGTGCCGCTGCCCAGCTGGTAGATGTCCTCGTAAAGCCATAAGTATTATTTTGTTATATTTTACGTTTAGCTGTGTAACTTTTTTATTTGGGTCTTTGGGCTTTGCATTCAGCGTCATGCCAACAAATTTTGCCGAGGTGGAGTACGGATTACTTCATTTTGAATATATATGAGGATACATCTAACACTTTTGTTAGTGTTATTTGTCTCGTTTAAGGTTATGCACCAACTCAGTGTCAATTCCACTATTTGGTAAATTGATAATGATGCAGGTAGTCTTAATTTGTATAACAATCCATGATGACACATTATACGCCTGGGATACGTCTAGAAAAACAGCTGTTCTTATTTTCTATCGCATCTTCTATTATGGTTGTTAGTTGATGTAGTTGATCGATTGTAAAATGTTGAGACGTAAATCCAAATTGATAAATTGGTATGAAACGCTTTTCAACTATGTTTTCAAGTCTTCTGATAATGACACCTCCAGCTGCGGTAAGCTACCATAAAACCCGGCTGGACTAACTATTTTAGCTAATGTCTCTAAAAACCGTTCTTCGCCGATTTTGGTCCACGATTATGTTGGAGTTTCTGAGGGGAGAATTTCTTGTAATTGATTTTTAAATATTACTTTCCAAAAGAAGTAGTCTGTAACTTTGTTTGGTATAAATTTCCTCATATATAGTGTGAAATGTTTTGATTTTTGAATTATTTTCGTTGTTGAAAAGCCTTGTAAAAGTGTTCAGTTATTGCGAGGGTATTGCGTTAAAATCACCATCAATGACGAGTTTTCATTTTACACCCACTTTTTAATTTGCTGTCGCTCTAGTTGAGTAAGACATTCGTAAATAAATATTTTTTGATATTTTACCTTAACAAACTTGTTGTGAATCAACGAAAGATTCCCTGTAGTGTCATCAACGACCGACGATTTTTTGGATTTTCACGCGTACGTTGGGAAGCGAAATCGACGATAAGCAGTCAAAGGTCTTATTGACGTCGTTGGAATATTGAAAAGATCAGTGAAAACTAGTTTTAAAGACCATTTAGGCATAAGAATAGTGAAAGCACGATTGGTTCCAAGATTACTAAATTTTTTCGAAAAATAGCACCGCTTTAACGTCTGTGAAACTATGCTTTCCGACTACCATGTATGTAACGTATTATTACTGGCAAAGGATCTATGCTTACGAACCAAAAACAGGCGATCAATCGATCGAATATCGTGGAAAAGATGAGCTAAAGCTATGCCAAAGCAAGGAGTACTAATGCCTGGTTTCACAGTCCATACTTATGTAGTGCTTAAGATAAAACAGGAAAATAGTGTTTTACAGTTCATACTTAGGTTATGCTTAAGCACTGAAAATTTGAGTCTTAAGTAATGCTTAAATAACAGCTGATTTTTGTTTTGAATTTGCTTTGAATTTTCAGCGACATCTTTCGTAGCGTAGGGCAAGTGTCCGTTCGCTTGCACTCAATAACAGCTTATACTTTTCCTTCAGTTCCAATGGGTGCTCCGACTCGCTAGTGATGAAATTTGGGGTTCTTTTGTTGTTTTCATCCATTTTTGATATAATTTTCCTCGCAAATTTATGTATTGTCTGTTATAATTTAAATTTTTCAAACATATTTTTATGAATGACATTTGTACAACATATGTTGCCCACAACGTTGCCATATATCATAATAAAATTTTATAGAAATTAAGCATTGACTGTGAAACGCAAACGACTGCTCAGTTTGCAACAATGCTTAGCTAAGATTTTATTTAGGCACAACTTAAGTATGGACTGTGAAACCGGGCATAAATGTGTTATGCGACCGATGATGTACCGTTACATACTTCATTGATTCTTCGTGGATTTTTCTCCGTGTAACTTCTGAATATTCAGCAAATTCAAACTATCGCTCCGGGAAAAACGTTTGGAATCAATTGAAAACATTAAACGTGAATCGCTACACACATTAAAGGATATTCCAGAAATTGGCTCTAACAACAGTTTTTTTTTTGGATGGGAAAAATCTTTGGCAAAAGTGTATTGGGACAAATGGAATTAGTTTGAGGGGGACAATACAACTTTTCGCAAGTTTTTTGTTAATATGTAAAAATTCAAAAAAATAGTGAAGAGTGATCCATCTTCGGTGGTTGGTGATTTCTTGAAAGGTCATTCAGAGTTTACTGTATTGCGTTGTTCTCGTGGAATGGTTGTTACATGTGGTTTTTTCAAAAATAGACAAACATTTCCACACAGTCGACCGGTGTTTCTTTTGGGGTCACACGAGTAAACCCACGATTCATCACCTGCCACCATCTCATAGACGTGTTTCGAAGCACCGCCATTGAATTTTGTTACGATTTTTTTCGACCAATCGACACGAACTTTTTAAACGTGAACAAATTTTTTTGCAGCCAAATGTATGCTAGCCTCACTAATAGCTTTCGGAAAACAACTGATTTTGAACGTCCTTCGACATCTATTGGATTCACCATACCATCGATAAACACGGGTTCTTGATGAAGTTTTATCGCCAAAAATTTAAACAAACTGTCCACAAATCATATCAATTGAAGAAAACTAGATGTTGACCGATTTACAAAAGAAAATTCAACAAGTTTCTTGAAATAATACTCTGGAGATAAAGCAGAGAAATAAAAATCGAATCTAGGAGAGATACGACGAAAATGACATCAAACACTCTCACCACTTGAGAAAATCAACCTTAAAACGGCAACAGCTGAATTGAAGCGAGTGATCACTCAAATTAAAAATGAACCAATACACAAATCTTTTTTAAGAAAAAATATGATTACTGGCTTACCAAATGTTTTAAATATTCAACAAGTCACGAAGGAGCAATAAAATTTATCAGTAATACAAGGGCTAGAAGTGATTGCGCTAAATCAAATTAGAGTAGTGAAATTGCGTTCCCCAATAATGTTCAACCAGATCATGCAGATTACCGAGATTAATCTCCATTTGTGAAATTGAAAATTAAATTACAAGGTTTAATGTTTGGAAAGTGGCAGAATTTGATCTAACCACAGCTGAAGTATTAAAGAAGTTGTCATACAAAAGTTTTCTAAAGCTCTTCTTACTTTTCAAGTTAAAGTTAAATCATCAAGTTATCATTGTTTCTAAACCGGGAAGGGATTCTCATATAGTACAATTTCACTACTTTCACATATCTCCAAACTTTTTGAAAAATTAATTACCATCACAAACACCTATTATTGATGAAAAGCAGTCTACATTCAAAAATCCTTTGAGGTAGGAAAAATATTCTCAGACGTGGCAGAAGGCCTTGTGCGAAAACCAAAATTAGAATATTGGTTAAGTATTGTGCTTTCCTAGAATCGCATATCACCTAAAGATTTTTCCTGTAAAAGAGGGAAAGAATTCTTCAAACTAAAAGAAATTGAAGCAGGCGTACAGTAGGGAAGTACTATAAGTCCACTTTTGTAGATTCTTTATGAAAGAGTCTTGCCGTTAGCACCCAACATTGTAACTGCCACCGCAATGCTATGCGCCGAAAACACAGAAAAAAAAAGCGGCGCTAAATCTGCAATGTGCAATCGACCCCTTAATCAAATTGACTAAGAAATAGGGAATAAAACTAAACGATGAATTTTACTAATAAAAGAATCACTAACAACCTATAAATCCTTATGACGTCTGCATAACATGCCAGTACGGTCAAATAACTTGGCATTACACTCGATGCTAAATTACGGTGGAAAGATCACAGTAAGATGAAAAGGATTGAACTTAACCTGCAATTGTCAAAAATGGAGTGGCTTGTCCATACATAACAAACTCATATAACTTAATCTAGTTGGTGGTTAGAATACGAACGAATTGCTAAGCACCTTGTTATTGTTTCAAAAATGTTTGTGATAAAAATTAAAAACTCTCTCTGTGAGAAATTGTATACGTTTGGGAAAAACGATCAACAGTGCGGTAAACAAACATTCACGAAATATTAAGTTTAATGAGAATATCATAAATATTAAACTAATTATCTATTATAACAAAAATTTGCTCGAATTTGTCCTTGCTGTCTGTATTGTAAACTTTGTAACAGAATTTATGAAAAGACCAAATATTTTATTAGCAAATGAAATGAAAACACTTACCAATTCGCAATTAATTTCCCTTAAGAATTCAATGTTATAAGGACCTGGTCGTATGCGTTCTCCAAAAACGACTTGTCCCAAATTTTCAACAGGTGAGTTCTTTTCATTGCCAGTACAAAAATCAAAATGGTGATACTCATATGGGATTACGGATTCTTCTGTGTTCAATCGATTAACATATAGAAC